>NW_024070187.1:111251089-111505584 GCF_014754425.2 Oryx dammah | reverse complement strand
TGTGTGTGTGTGTGTGTGTGTGTGTGTGTGTGTGTGTGTGTGTGTTAGATCTCCCTAGAGACCCAGAGTGGCCATGGGGGTTTCCTGGAGTGGCGGGTGCTGGGGGTCAAGCTCACCCTTCACTTTCTTTCCTCTGAATGCTGACCTTGTGTATCTCTTCGCTCAGCGCTCTTTAAAAACTGTGACCTGATGTGGAAGCAGAGCGTGTGGACATCCACCATCTCCAGCCATCTGGCCACCAAGCACCTCAAGGAAGGAGGCCTCCTGACCTTGGCGGGGGCCAGGGCCGCCCTGGATGGGACGCCCGGTGAGCCTCCATTTCCCCATCTGTGAAATGGGAACGCTCACACTTGCTTGCTTGCTGGGGTGCTGAGCGCTTCTGTGGGAGGGGGAATACTAGAGCCCTTTACCCTCCAGGGCTGTTTGCAGTTGGGTGGACTTTGCTTCCTGTTAGGCCCACATCTTCTTAGGGGCAGCACCCCTCGTCTTTTCACGTGCATTGTCCTCACGGTCGTGCTGGCCAAGGACCGCTGTCCTCTGGCACCCGTTTGTCTCGTGTGTGTGTGTCTGGGACCCACCCCAGGAATGGATGGTGTTGCAGTGACTCTCACCTCGTTAATATGGGCTTTTCCCTGGTGGCTCAGATGGTAGAGAATCCACCTGCAATGCAGGAGACCCAGGTTCAATCTCTTGATCGGGAAGATCCCCTGGCGAAGGGAATGGCAACCCCCTCCAGTGTTCTTGCCTGGAGAATTTGGATAATACTGAGTTGCTAAGTCACTTCAGTCGTGTCCGATTCTGTGTGACCCCATAGACGGCAGCCCACCAGGCTCCCCCGTCCCTGGGATCCTCCAGGCAAGAACACTGGAGTGGGTTGCCATTTCCTTCTCCAGTGCATGAAAACGAAAGGTGAAAGTGAAGTCGCTCAGTGGACTGCCCATGGACTGCAGCCTACCAGGCTCCTCCATCCATGGGATTTTCCAGGCAAGAGTACAAGAGTAGGGTGCCATTGCCTTCTCTGAATACTGAGTGACTAACACTTTTACTGAAATGCGGGCAGGGGATGGTTAAGACTTCACCATCTGAATTTAGTGAGGGGTTGGGCACAGTTCACTCTCCCTTTGGATTGGGATAAAGGGATTTAGGCAGGGAGGGGGGAACATAGTTCAGGGAGCCAGAAACTGTCTCCACCACCTAATTAAACTCTTAAAAAAAAAGAGGGGGAGTGTTTTAGGACCTCTTTAGTAAGTGGTGAAACCTTGAGCATCTTTTTCAGTTTTCATGTAGTGGACTGAACTATGAAGCTTTTACAAATTAATAATTTTTTTGCTACTCATTTTATTAGGTTTCACAGAGAAAGTGATCTTATAAATCCATAGCTCTTGCAGTAATTCACACTGTGTAAATGTTCAGCAGTAGTCTGGCTGAGATCTGATTTTTGTTAAAATCAGAGACTCTAGAGAGTAAATATAAAAATGAGTAATAGCTTGACATTGAAAAGAGAAAACCCTAGGACTGAAACACTAATTTTTCTGAAGGGCGAAACAGCTTTCTACCCTTGCTTTTGGTCTATTAGTATCATTCTTTGCTTATAGTTTCAGATACTGGTTAAGACTATAGGATCTGGAACTATACCGGTTGGTTTCATATTGTTTCGGTTTTGCCGTTTGGTCGCTGTGTGATATTTGGCTAATTACTTAAAAGTACCTCTCTGAGCCTCAGTTTTGTCATTTGTATAATGAGAAGAAACAGTAATACCTCCTTTATGTGGTGGTTGGGACTTGCAAACATCTTAATGGATGTAAACGGTTTAAGACAGGTATTGCGGAGAGTCAGGAGTAAATGTGAACTGTTATTATTTACTCCAGGTTTCTTTTTGCTCAGTTACTCCTTCAGATGTTGATAAGTTTGTTCCTCTTTTAGCTCTTTAGTTAGATGTTGTTAAACTTATTTGAGTCATGAAATCTTTTCACTTTGATTTAGACTCCAGAAAAATCTGGGGAAGTCTTTGAAAGCAGGCGATGAGCAGGCATAATAGTCCTTGAAAACCCAAGAAGAGGTGTTCAAAAATGAAAAGTTTTTCATGTGGAAACACTGAGAAACCCCCCACCCCCCTCCTATTTCCAAGGTTGTTTATTTGCGGACAGTCTACTGGAGGATAAACGGTATCCAAGAGCTGGTGATCTCTCTCCTGTACCATTTAAGGATCTGCGCTGTGTTTAGAAATCAGTCTTTAGGGACTACGCTGATCTCTTTATACTTGTTTATCTTCTTGATGAAGTGCATCCTTTCCCCATATTTTGCACATGATCCTCACCAGTGTTGAACAGAATTCTGTGGAATTAAACCTTCAGGGCTGCTGGGTGCCGCTTGCTTGTTTCTCTCCTCATCCGATTCCTTGCTTTCATGCTGTTTGAATGGGATGAAGAGAGGGTCCTGGAAGAGGAGAGAGTGCTGGGGACGGGCTGGTCGGATGAAATTCATGCGCTAGTTTGTTTAAAGCTGTTGGAATGGTGATGTTTCACTCATTTATTTGTTATAATATTTATTGGAGTACAGTTGCTTTAAAATGTTGTGTTGGTTTCCACTGCACAGCAAAGTGAATCAGCTATACGGATACATACATCCCCTCTCTTTTGGATTTTCTTCCCATTTAGGTCACCATGGAACCCTGAGCTATACAGTGGGTTCTCTATTAGTTGTCTATTTTATACATAGCAGTGTATACGCAGAGAAGGCAATGGCACCCCACTCCAGTACTCTTGCCTGGAAAATCCCATGGGCGGAGGAGCCTGGTAGGCACAGAGTCAGACAGGACTGAGCGACTTCACTTTCACTTTTCTCTTTCATGCATTGGAGAAGGAAACGGCAACCCACTCCAGTGTTCTTGCCTGGAGAATCCCAGGGACGGGAGAGCCTGGTGGGTCTATGGGGTCGCACAGGGTCGGACACGCCTGAAGCGACTCGGCAGCAGCAGCGGTGTATATGCGATGTCAATCCCAGCCTCCCAACTCATTCCAACCCTTCCACAGGTTTATTTTAGTCCCTCCGAGTTTGTTAGATCTTCATGCCATGGTCCACCTTCTGCCCCTAATTAAGCCAAGAAAACCAGACATGGTGAAATAGTCTTCTTGTGTTTCTAAATAACTTTTTGAGACCTTGACCCTCTTTTGCAATTTGAGTCACTGTGGAAGCGGTTCAGTGATTGGCTGTTCCGCTGGGCTGTGAGTCCCACCTCCCACCAGACTGGTGCCTCTTGAGCTGTTATACTTTAAACAGCCGACCTGCTGGGGTTTTCAGGGAGCGGCCGACCTTTGGAAGTAGTGGTTTTCTGAAGGCGGAGGGGTGTTGGCAGCAATGAGCTGTTCTTTGTTGCTGTGATGGCTGCATTTAGCGCGCCTACAGCTGGGTGCTGTGGGGTGCTTCTGAGACGAGAGAGACCTCACCTGCCGTGTGTCTGTGGGACAGACGGAGCCCTGTCCTGATAAGCTGTTACATGTAGACTGAGTAAGCAACAGGATGCTGCTGCATCACACAGGGGACTAGTCAGTATCGTGTGATAAACCCCAATGGAAGAGGGTATTAAGAAAGAATGCATATATGTATGTATGTGTGTGTGCGTGTGTATAAATATATATATATATATATATACACACATACATACATATGGGGCTTCCCTGGTGGCTCAGTTGGTAAAGAATCCACCTGTAATGCAGGAACCAAGGGTACAAGCCTTGGGTTGGGAAGATCCATGGATAAGAGAATGGCAACCCACTCCACGATTCTTGCCTGGGAAATCACATGGACAGGTGGGCTACAGCCCGTGGGGTCACAGGAGTTGGCCATGACTTAGCGACTAAACCACCACCGTGTATGTGTGTGTGTGTATATGTAACTGAATCACTTTGCTGCACAGCAGAAACTAACACATTATACATCAACTATACTTCAGTTAAAAAAGAGAAAGACAAGCCTTGCTTCTGTCAGCAAGCATTCACTGACTGGCGGGAGGAAGGGAAGGCTGATAGGAAGCAAGTATGCACACGCTGCGATTGCTCAAAAAGTGTGCTTTATTTCTTAATTAATTTTTTTGGGAGTATAGTTGATTTTCAGTGTTGTGTTAGTTTCTGCTGTACAGCAAAGTGAATCAGTTATATATATATATATATATATATATATATACATACACATATAGCCCCTGCTCTTTAGATTCTGTTCCCATATAGGCCATGACTGAGTAATGAGTCCAGTTCTCTGTGCGGCACAGTAGGCCCTTCTTTTCTATTATATATATAGTAGTATGTACGTGTCGATCCCAATCTCCCAATGTATCCCACCCCAATTTCCCTCCCTTGGTAACCATAAGTTTGTTTTCTGCATCTGTGTCTATTTCTGTGTTGTAAATACGTTTATTTGTACTGGGTTGGCCAAAAAGTTCATTCAGGTTTTTCCATAACGTTTTACAGAAAAACCTGAGGGCCCTTTTTGGCCAACCCCGTACTTTTTTTTTAGATTCCACGTGTAAGCAGTCTCATATGATTGAAATGGTGTCCTTTAATGGGAGCTGGACTCCAGGGCACAGCACTTATATTAATATGATGGGCAACATGTATGGAGGTCCTCCCCTGTTCTGAGCCAAGAGTTGAGTACTTTATCCCCATTTTTACAGATGGGAAAACTGAGGGTTAGAAAGGTCTTGAGAACCTGCCCAGGATTTCTGTAGTGGTAAATGGGAAGGGGTGGGCTTTGAACCTGCACAGCCTGACTCTAAAGCCTGTCCTTCAAACTACTGCTTGATTTTGCCAACCCACAGGGCACCCAGCGGTGTGTGCCGGCTGCTTACAAGCTGTTATGGATTCCAGGGTTCAGAACCCTCGCCTGGCTTTTCACCCCTCTGCTGGCCTCAGCACGAGTCTGTGTGTGAGCCTGGGCCTGTCCAAGCCTCCGTTTCCTTAGCAGTAGAACTAGGATCAGCCTCATGGCTTCTCTGATAACCGTTAAGTGCCAGGTGAATAGTAGGTTATGTCCTTCCCAAGTTCCCTAGTTCTCTCTTCGCGGCCTCCTTGGAACCCGGGCATGCTGCCCTTTGGACGTGCCAGTGGTGGCCGGTGGTCCCTGAAATGTTTTTTCCATGTTTCCCAGGAATGATCGGCTATGGCATGGCCAAGGCTGCGGTTCACCAGCTCTGCCGGAGCCTGGCCGGGAAGAACAGCGGCCTGCCACCCGGCGCTGCGGCCGTCGCCCTGCTCCCGTAAGTGGCTGGGGGTCCCTCCACGCCTGACCCCCGCCGAGGGTTCACGTCGGTCCTGGAGTCACTCCACACCAGGGATGAGGGCGTGCTGTCGCCTCGGCCCCCGAGAGTCGCCAAAGGCCCTGATGACACTTGTTCGGCTTTAGGATTATCCTGGACTTTCCCGGATGGTTACTTAGCTGATGGGATGGGTCTTCCTGGCCTGCGTCTTCCTCATTTTCTGTCCTTCTGTCCCTCTTTATTAAGAAATAGTGGACACGTTTAATTTTAATGTCTGTAGCTCTGTCTTTCAAGTCATGTTAAGGTCAGCATGGAAGAAAGACTCCTGTTTGGTCTGTGGGTGTGGGAAGAGAATTTGGAGAACTCTGGGAGATGTTTCTGGAAGGATTTCTGGACCAAAGACCTTGTCTCTTGGCTTTAGTCCTGGAAGATGATGTCGGTGTGCTGGGGCACTGGACGGTCCTCTCACCTTTCATTTCTGAGATTCTGTGACCTGGTCCCAAGGCTATTATTTTGGGTGATTTCCCAGGCCTGAAAGTTCTGGGGAAAGTCATTCATCTCAGAATTCTGTATTCTGTTATTGAAAGTCATAAGATTCCCTGGAAAACAGTATGCAATGAAGGATGAGGCTGTCTTTCCCCCATATTTAAAGAAATATTATTGTTACACTTAAAAAAAAATCCTGAGAAATGAGTCTGCTGCATTTTAGGGAGGGAATGGAGACACAGGCAGAAAAAGAGTTTACTGCAGTAAAGACTGTTTTAGAAAAAGGCAAAACGTGGCTCTTACCCAAAGCGCCTGCTGGCTCAGGGCTGGGCTGGGCTGTGGTCTCTGACCGGGGGTGGCTTCCCGGCCTCCCTGGTGAGCTTCGAGTGGTCTATTCACGTCGGCGCGGTCACCCTTGGTGCCGTCTCCCGGGAGTGGGGACACACATGTAACAGGCTTGTCTCTGCCCTGCAGGGTCACCCTGGACACCCCGGTGAACAGGAAGTCGATGCCCGAAGCCGACTTCAGCTCCTGGACGCCACTGGAGTTCCTGGTCGAGTGAGTATCGCAGTCGCGTCACTGACTCAGCAGCTCCCGGCCCCCATACCTCCCTCTTGCGGGTGAAAGGACAGGCCTGTGTTCTCCTGGCTTATCAGTCAACCCAGCTGCTCCAAGAGGTCCTGACCTCCAAGGGCGCCTTGCAACTCCGTGTGAACCTCGCAGGCTGCAAGGATTAATGGTGCCTCCCCCTCCACCAGGAGTGGTTCAGTTCCTCTAGGCCTCAGTCTCTCAGTCTGTACAATGGGGGTCCGTGATGACCTTCGGGAGGGTAAGCTGTTGTAGAGTGGGACAGGCTCTCAGGCCATGTCTGACCCACAGAAGTGCTGGGTGAGCCCAGCGCCCGGAACACTGGCTGTCTCTGTTAACAAGCACAGCTGCGTGGAGTGAGCCACTGACCTGGGTGGGACCTCTGGGCCCACATGTCTGAATTAATGCCGAGCCTCAGAAAAGCGTCCTTTGTCCCCCAGATCATATTCGGCCCCCAAGGCCCTTTGTGAATTTGAGTGGCTTTGGAAGGTCAGGAGAGGATGCGCTTTCTGCTTGCTTATGTTCACTTGGATCTCAGTTCCCCCAGACCCCTCTGTTTAAGGGGTTGTTGAGCACATGTTTGCTGAGCACCCACTGAGGCTGGGGGCTGTGCTGGGTCAGGGGATGATGATGAGGGAGCAGGGACCACCTCGCCCAGCAGAGTGAGTGGTGAGCCGCCTGGACGGCTGTGTTCATATGGGATGTTTGTAGAGCTTGCGATGTGCTTCTGAGCTGTGTTCATATGGGATGTTTGTAGAGCTTGCGATGTGCTTCTGGGCTAAGGCTGCCTTTTATTTAGATGGAATCGGGAAATAGTTGGAACTTTTATGTTTGGAACAAGCACTTACATAGCAGCTATGTGCCAAGCCACTTGACTTCATAACCCTGTTGTCTTATTAAATGCTTATAGCAGGAGCTTCTTCACCTCACTCCAGTACTCTTGCCTGGAAAATCCCATGGACGGAGGAGTCTGGTAGGCTGCAGTCCATGGGGTCACTAAGAGTTGGACACGACTGAGCGACTTCACTTTCACTTTTCACTTTCATGCACTGGAGAAGGAAATGGCAACCCACTCCAGTGTTCTAGCCTGGAGAATTCCAGGGACGGGGGAGCTTGGTGGGCTGCCGTCTATGGGGTCGCACAGAGTCGGACACGACTGAAGCGACTTAGCAGCAGCAGTAGCAGCAGCAGCAGCAGGGGCTTCTTAAGTGGCTCGGTGGTAAAGAATCTGCCTGCCAATGCAGGAGACTCAGGAGATGGGAGTTCGATCCCTGGGTCAGGAAGAGCCTCTGGAGGAGGGCATGGCACCCCACTCCAGTGTTCTTGCCTGGAGAACCCCAAGGACAGAGGAGCCTGGGGGCCTACAGTCTACGGGGTCGCACAGAGTGGGACACGGCTGAGCGACTGAGCAGCAGCAGCAGCAGCAGCAGCTTGCCTGCACCTGCTCAGCCCCTGGTCAGTGGCAGCTCGAGTGACTGGACAGCTGAAGGTCAGCTCTGGTCCAGCAGGATACTCACTGGCACTAATGACCTCAGGAGCTCCTGAGGACTTTCCCGTGAAGGAGGGGCCACAGTCCCACCTGTGGGATGGGGGATGTCAGAGGGGACAGTGTTCTCAACAGCAGGAGTTGATGCTTTAAAAATGACCAGGGGACTTCCCTGGCAGTCTAGTGGTTAAGACTATGTGTTCCCAATGCAGGGGACACAGGTTCAGTTCCTGATAGGGGTACTAAGATCCAGCATGCTGTATGGTGTGGCTGAATTAAAAATAAAGAAATAAAAATTATCAGCCTCTTGTTAAACCTTAATAATGCCTTGTACCCTTTTTTTTCCTCTTTTTTTTTTTTGTGACTGCTATATTTTACTGAGATATAACTGACAAAAAATGATATAGATTGAAGGTATAGAGTTTTAGTTTTTATATTCGTATACCTTGTGAAAGGGCTTCCCTGGTGGTTCAGACAGAAAAGAATCTGCCTGCAATTCAGGAGATCTGGGTTCCCTCCCTGGCTCCGGAAGATCCCCTGTTGAAGGGAACGGCAACCCACTCCAGTATTCTTGCCTAGAGAATTCCATGGACAGAGGAGCCTGGCAGGCTGTAGTCCATGGGGTCACAAAGAGTCGGACATGACTGAGTGACTGACACACACACACACACGCACAGACTAAACCGCAACCAACACCCCTCCCCACACAGAGCTGGTTGTTAAATGCCCCATCCTGGCACCGAATGTGTTTTATTGCAGTAATGTGTTTTTTTTAAAATATCTTTTTCCATTGCATGGCACAGCCGTGGATGCTCCATAAGTGTTTGTTAAGAAAATAATAATAATTTTTCTCTTTCTTTTTTACTTTCTGGGAGGTAATATAACAAAGTATAAAGTATTCTCCCCAAGTCTCTCTTTTTTTTTCTAATTCTTTTTCCATTTATTCTGTTTTTTTTTTTTAATTTAAATATATATTTTAAAAAAGTTTACAATGTTGTATTGGTTTCTGCCGTAACAACAATGCAAATCGTCCCCTCCCTCGCTCCCTTCCCTACCCTCTTCCCATCCCTCCTGGTCATCACAGAATGCCAGGCTGGTGCCCATGTCTCTTAGGATGAACTCATGAAAATCTTTCTTTAATCACATAAAATCCCTGTGCTCCAACAATGCAGATTCCAACAACACACGAAAATAGCCAAGTGAAAATCTTGCCAAATCCTGACCACTCAGGAACTGCAGTCAGTGAAGTCCTAGAATCACTGAGGACCTGGGTGTGTGTCCATGAGGCCTTGGAGGCTTTTTTACGCCTGCTGCTTGGCCCTAATGTGATGATAAGCCTGTGTCCAGATTTTTGCTTTTAGAATGTAAAGCTTTTCTCCTTTTTATTCTAGAACCTTCCATGACTGGATCACAGAGAAGAATCGACCAAGCTCAGGAAGCCTGATCCAGGTGGTGACCACAGAGGGGAAGACGGAGCTTACCGCAGCGTCCCTATAAGCTTCGTCTGTCAGAAAGGTCATCGGTCTATCCGTGCGGCTGAGTGTGGCCCTCGTCTTCTGTAATCCTGTTTGTGGGACGTGATTCTAAGTCCTGTTTTCCTCTCGCCTAATGTGCGTTTGTTCTCCTAGGACAGTGTCCAAGTTTGTGTGAAATAAAAGCATGTGAGGCTCACAGACAGCGCCGTGGGTCAGTGTTATCCACGAGATTTTGGGAGGTCTCGGGACGACCCCCTCTGCATCGCTGTCGTATTGAGTTGCTTTTGAGACTGTGCGTCTGAGTCCCTGACAGTGACTGTCGACTGACTTGTTCAGAGATTTGTTGGGAACGGGGACATTTGGAGCCTGACTTGTTTCTGAATGTTGTGCCTGTGTTACAGATGTAGTTTTCATAGCTTCGAATTCATCTGCCTTAAAACTCCTTCTACGGTATAAGCGAAATCCTGTGGGCTCTGCCAAGGTGTCTTCTTCCTGTGAAGCCCCCGAGTGCGTACTTGTGATGGCGTGGCATCTACCCTCCTAATAAATACACTTCATTTGTGATATTGTCTTCTCTGAACAAAGCGTGTCTTATGAATGGTCATGGCTGACTGCACTAGAATCTTGGGCTGCCCGTGCTCTTTAGCCTGATGTTCTAGAAAGGGGGTTGGATTGAAACCCTGAAATAAGTGTTTTCAGCACAGCGGCAAGAGGCACGATTCCCTCGCGGGCGTACCGGAATCTGCAAGGTGGCCCGTGCGTTTAGAAGCAGGGCTCCGTGTGACTTCACACGGGCTGCTCTGACTGAGAACTGGTGGTGCAGTGCACCCATTTTACAGGTGGCGAAACTGAGGCCCACAGCAGTGACTTGTCATCCTCACAGTCAGTAAGTATCAGAGTGAGCCCGGAACCCCAGTCACCAGATGGTTGTGTTTCACAAAGGCCTTTACCATGTTTTTCCTCTCCTTAATTCTTTTAAAGACGTTTTTTTTAATTGAAGTAAAATTCATATAACATAAAATTGGCCATTTTAAAGTGAAAAATTTGGTGGCATTTACTATGTTCACAGTGGTCTGTAACCACCTCCTCTGTCTAGTTCTCAAACGTGGTCAATCATCCCCAAATCCAGCTCCTTAGCCGCTAAGCAGTCAGTCTTCTTCCTCCTGCCCCCAGCTCCTGGCACCCAACAGTCTGCTCTCTGTCTCCGTGAAGTTACCTGTTCCGAATGTTTCAGAATGTAAATACAGCCATGCACGGTGTAGACTTCTGTGTCTGACTAATTTTACTTCCCGGGTGGCTCAGTGGATGAAGAATCCGCCCGCCAGTGCTGGAAACGTGGGGGACATGGGTTGGATCCCTGTGTCGGAAGAGCCCCTGGAGGAGAAAATGGCAACCCAGTCCAGTATTCTTGCCTGGGCAATTCCATGGGCAGAGGGGCCTGGCGGGCTATAC
Source organism: Oryx dammah (assembly GCF_014754425.2). Taxonomy (NCBI): domain Eukaryota; kingdom Metazoa; phylum Chordata; class Mammalia; order Artiodactyla; family Bovidae; genus Oryx; species Oryx dammah. Next base: position 111,494,846 of record NW_024070187.1, on the reverse strand, counting down.
AGCCCTTGGGGTTGCACAGAGTCAGACACGACTGAGCACATGCGTGTGTTTTCCTTAGCGTGTTTTCAGGGTTCATCCACCACGTGTGCTTAGTCACACAGTCAAGTTCCTATCCTTGGGAGACGATTTTATGAGCCCAGTTCTTGCAAGAACCATACCCCTAGACCAACAAGCCGCCATAATTAGGATGAGATGAGGTCGCAGGGCGAAGCCCTCATGAACGGGATTAGTGTCCTTACGAGAGTCCTGGACACCTCGCTTCCCTCTGCTCTGATCTCCACCACGGGTGGACTCAACAAGAAGCTGGCCATTGCAGCTGAGAAGTGGGTCCATGCCAGGACCCAGACACGCTGGCCACCCGGTCTCAGGCTTCCAGCTCCTAGAACCTCCAGAACACACATTTCTGTCATTTATAAGCCACCGCATCCAAGGTAGTTGATTATAGCTGCCTGAACTAAGACACTAGCAAAACATAAAATGTGTGCAGAGAAGAGAGAGATGACCAGGAACTGAGCTCTCTTAAGACTGGGAAGAAGAGAGAACTCGGCAAAGGACACTGGAAGGAACAACCAGTCGGCGGAATGTGCTGTCTTAGGAGTAAAGTGAAGAAGCATATTGAGGTGGAAAGAAAGCACAGGCCAGATGCTGCTGAGAAGTTAAGGAAGACCACCTCTAGAAGCAGACCACCGGCCTTAGCAGCAGGGAGATCCCGGATAACGCTGGCAAGCACTTTCAGTGGAGCGGTGGGGATCAGAGATTCGGGCAAGCTTCAAAGAGGGCTTCCCTGTTGGCTCAGACAATAAAGATCTGCCTGCAGTGCGGGAGACTTTGGTTCAGCCGCTGGGTCGGGAAGATCTGCTGGAGAAGGGAATGGCAACCCCCTCCAGGATTCTTGCCTGGAGAATCCCATGGACAGAGGAGCCTGGAGGGCTACAGTCCTTTGGGTCACAAAGAATCAGACGACTGGGTGACTGACTTCCACGTCGGAGAGCAGGGAAGAGAGGGAGCGAGTGTGTAGACACCTCTGTCTCAGTTTCCTTTTTTAAATGTTTAGTTTATGTTGAGCTGCATCGGATGTTTCGTTGCGGCCTGCAGCGTCTGTCACTGTGGCACACGGGCTCTCTCACTACAGAGCACAGGCTCCAGTGCTCACGGGCTCAGCAGTTGTGGCGCTCGGGCTTAGCTGCCCTGTGGGATCTTAGTTCCCCGACCGGGGAGTGAACCCACGTCCCCTGCATTGGCAGGTGGGGTTTTAACCACTGGACTGCCAGGGAAGTCCCTAACTCAGTTTAAGTATTTTGTTGGAATCTCCTAAATGTTATTCTTTTTTAATTTAAATTAATTTATTTATTTTAATTGGAGGCTAATTACTTTACAATATTGTAGTGGTTTTTGCCATACACTGACATGAATCAGCCATGGGTGTACATATGTTCCCCCTCCTGAACCCCCCCTCCCCCTCCCCCCACACCCCATCCCATCCCTCAGGGTTATCCCAGTGCACCAGCCCTGAGCACCCTGTCTCATGCATCGAACCTGGACTGGCGATCTGTTTCACATATGGTAATATACATGTTTCAATGCTATTCTCTCAAATCATCCCGCCCTCGCTTTCTCCCACAGAGCCCAAAAGTCTGTTCTTTATATGGAATTTAGAAAGATGGTAACAATGACCCTGTATGCGAGACAGCAAAAGACTGTCCTTTACACCTACATCTCTTTTGCTGTCTCACATATAGGGTCATTGTTACCATCTTTCTAAATTCCATATATATGCATTAGTATACTGTATTAGTGTTTTTCTTTCTGACTTACTTCACTCGGTATAATAGGCTCCAGTTTCATCCACCTCATTAGAACTGATTCAAATGTATCCTTTTTAATGGCTGAGTATATTCCATTGTGTATATGTACCACAGCTTTCTTATCCATTCATCTGCTGATGGACGTCTAGGTTGCTTCCACGTCCTGGCTATTGCAAACTGCTGCGATGAACATTGGGGTACACGTGTCTCTTTCAATTTGGCTTTCCTCGGTGTGTATGCCCAGCAGTGGGATTGCTGGCTCGTATGTGAGTTCTATTTCTTGAACAGAATCTGGCAAAGTCGACCAGGCATTTCGCTCTGCTTTGCTCTCAGCTTTACTTTATGGCTAAAGTCTTTTCTGGAGAGCTAGGCTGAGACGTGTGATTTGCAGCCTGCTTGAGGGCATTTTCCGATTGCCTTCACCAGAGGGAACCTGAGGGTCCCTGGGCCCAGGTGCCCATTTCTGGCCATGCTCCATGCTCTGCTTTGTCCCCGATGGGTTCTCACCAGCTCAGAGGTCAGCATCCTGGCCACTCCTCCTGACGTATCCTTAAGAGGGCCCACACCCAGGGGCGGTTTTCACAGGAGCCTGTCTGTCCCTCTTCTCAGGCCCTTACCCCAGGACGAGGAGGACAAGGACTTACCTGACGGGCGAGGCTGGGCGTGAAGAGTGACCAGCCACTGTACGGACCAGGGGCCAGGGCCCCGCGTGGCGTTTGGGCAATATGTGTCTCCCACCCCCCTGCCCTCCCTCCCTGGCCCTCAAGGAGCTGACTTGTACCACCCTGGCCTTTTCCTCTCCTGCTGCCTGCTCCTGATGGGTAAGAAGGTAGAGGAGGGGAGGAGTGAACGTTCGATGCCCCTGAGCCCTGACTCCATTGTTTGCCACCCTGTTTCTCCCCGTCCTCAGTGTCCTGGAGAAGGGAACAGCAACCCCCTCCAGTCTTCCCGCCTGGAGAACTCCATGGCCAGAGCAGCCTGGTGGGCTCTAGTCCCTGCAGTTGCAAAAGGTCGGATGCAACTGAGCTAGTGATGCAGGCAAACACATCTTCAGTTGCTCAGTAAATGCGTAAGTAGACAGAAGGCTGGCTTGTAGCAGTTAGCTAGCTAACCTGTGTGCTGCCAGGGTGAGAGGCAAGTAGGTGATGCAGCCAGCTGTCTGCAGATCTCCTGCCCCGTGTTGCTTGTTAGACGCTCTGGTTAGAGGACTGTGTGCTGCGTGCTGTGTTAAGTTGCTTCACGTCCAACTCTTTGCGACCTCATGGACTGTAGCCTCCCACGCTCCACTGTCCATGGGATTCTCCAGGCATGAATACTGCAGTGGGTTGCCATGCCCTCCTACAGGGGACCTTCCCGACCCAGGCATCAAACCTACGTCTCTTAAGTCTCCTGCATTGGCAGGAGGGTTTTTTACCACTGAGCCACAAAACAGGCTCCTATTCAATAAAACAGAACATGATTATTTACTCTTATTACCATATTTCTGGAGAAGGAAATGGTAACCCACTCCAATATTCTTGGCTGGACAATCCCGCGGACAGAGGAGCCTAGTAGGCTACGGTCCATGGGGTCACAAAAAGTTGGACACGACTGAAGCAACTTAGCACACAAGCACCATATTTCAGGGGGAAGTAGTGGGCCTGTTTCAGGAAAGAGTCTGCTTTGATGTCTGAAGTTTTAATTTGCCCCCACAGTCACTGGTGCTCAAGTTCGCAGTGTCCACTTCTCACTGCAGGGAGGTGGTGACAGTGTGGTCACTCATACTTCCAGACATGTGTGAGAGGCTGGATCAGTGCAGCTGAGTGACCAGGTGCTGGAGCAAGGCCTTCCCACTGTGACCATGGGCCGTGGCAGGTGGCCCAGCCGAGAGTCTGGGAGAGCCAGCTGCTGCTCCAAGCTTGTTCAAGTCGCAGCTGTTTACAACCTCAGGAAACGGAAAGGCTAAAGTATCGTGTCTAAGGAAAATGTGAAGGCTGGTGCTTCATCCACCGTGGAGTCGAGCGGGGATCCGGGGGCTTGGAAAAATGGATGGGAAGGCTCTGATTCCGGGTTTCCACTGGTGGAGCATAATCAAGGTGAGTCTAATGTTTTCCCCATCCGTCAGTTCTCCTGTGACACTACCGTGTTGCTGTTCAGTTGCTCAGTCATGTCTAACTCTTTGTGACCCCGTGGACTGTGGCACACCAGGCTTCCCTGTCCTTCACTATCTATTGGAGTGTGCTCAGATTCATGTCCATTGAGTTGATGATGCCATCCAACCATCTCATCCTCTGCCACTCCCTTCTTTTACCCTCCATCTTTCCCAGCATCAGAGTCTTTTCCAATGAGTCGGCGCTTTGCATCAGGTGGTCAGAGTATTGGAACTTCAGCTTCAGCATCAGTCCTTCCAATGAATATTCAGAGTTGATTTCCTTTAGGATTGATTAGTTTGATCTCCTTGAAGTCCAAGGGGCTGTCAAGAGTCTTCTCCAGCACCACAGCTTGAAAACATCAGTTCTTCAGTGCTCAGCCTTCTTTATGGTCCAACTCTCACATCCCTATGTGACTACTGCCAAAACCACAGCTTTGACTAGATGGACCTTTGTCAGCAAAGTAATGCCTGTGACTTTTAATATGGTTAAAATAAATACTACTTGGGGCATCCTGGCGAGAAAGAAAGAAGGACAAATCATCATGGAGGCTAAGAAGAGCACATCTCAGCCAGAGGCATCTGCCATCTGGGGGTCCAGGCCAGACTATGTGCAGGGGATTATGGATAGAAACCTGATGGGTTTCTAGAATGTTCTTAGCACTGAGAGACTGTGTCCTGGGGAATACTCCTAAGTCCCTCTTTGCCCTCTGCCTCAGTTTCCCAAAGATATATTTGCTCCATTTTCAGGGAGAATTTCTAAGTTAAAAAATGTTTATTTTTAATTGGAGGATAATTGCCCAATGCTGTGTTGGTTTCTGCCATACACCCACATGCATCAGCCACAGGTATACACACGTCCCCTCCCTCTTGGATCCCCTTCCCACCTCCCACCCCATCCTCCCCCTCTAGGTTGTCACAGAGCACGGGATATGAGGTCCATCTTCAGGGAGAATTTTCTTCCCAAAATGTTTTGCAAAGTAGTTTATCTCTGGATAAAGTAGTTTGAACTAGAAATCTGACTGAGAGGAAAATTAAATGTCCCACCTTACTCGTTATTGAAGAAATGCAGACGGAATCAGCGAGATGGCAGGAGTGATCATTAAGCGTAAGGGGGCAAGGTCTGTCACCTCAACAAGTATTTGTTTGGCAGGAGGGTTGTTTTGGGCTGATTATCTATTTTTTTTATTTGAACTTTGTTTCTTGTTTTTATATTTTTTGGCGGCAAGTGGGATCATAGTTCTCTGACCAGGGACTGAATTCTCCCCCTCTGTATTGGAAGCTCGGAGCCATAAGGCCTGGGTCACCAGGGAACTCCAAGGCTGATTAAGAAGAATGAGATTTAGGACTTCATTCTTTTGACCTCTCCCTTAGCCTAAGAAGATCAAACCAGTCCATCCTAAAGGAAGTCAGTCCCAAATATCCATTGGAAGGACTGATGCTGATGTTGAAGCTCCAATACTTTGGCCACCTTGATATGAAGAACCGACTCATTGGAAAAGACTCTGATGCTGGGAAAGATTGAAGGCGGGAGGAGAAGGGGACGACAGAGGACAGATAGCATCATCAATCATCAACCCAGTGGACATGAATCTGAGCAAACTCTGGGAGACAGTGGCGGACAGGGAAGCCTAGTGAGCTGCAGTCCATGGAGCTGCAAACAATCAGACATGTCTTAGCGATGAAAAACAGCAAGAAGAATCAGGTGCCTAAAGAATCTAGATAAAGAGCTTGTTCTGAGAACAGAGCCGCCTCCAGAGAGATCTGAGAAGAGTATGGGCTGGGTGTGGTGGGAGGGAGACCAGAGTCCACTCCGTGTCCCTCGTCTCTGCAGGGTCCAGCAAACATCTCTTTATTCTTTTCCATCTTCACATGGATTGTCTTTCTCCCCTTCCATATTCCAAACCACTGCCCACAAGGTCCTCTTTTGTCTTTAGCTGAAGATGGTACTCAAGGTCAGGACTTTGGCCATTTTGGCCATTTTCCTGGGTCTCTCCCATGTGTACATGTCAATAAACTTTTATTTGCTTTTCTCCTATTAATCTGTCTCATGTCAATTTAATTCTTAGACCAGCCAGGAGAACCTAGAAGGCTGGAGGACTCTCTCTTCCTTCCTGACACAAACCAGCAACTATTTTCAATGCGTGTGCTGACATGTGTTTTCCAGTCCTGCTGATAGGAGTCACGTCGAAGCTTTCAGGAAAGTCATCGGATCTCTATCAATACTCTTAAGACTTTACAGCTTTTGATCTAGTAGCCCCATATCTTAGATTCTGTGAAATAATCAGAAACAAGATAGAATGAATAAGCAACAAGGTCCTACTGTACAGCACAGGGAACTATATTCAATATCCTGTGATAAACCATAATGGAAAAGAATACAAACACACATGTATATAACTGAATCATTCTGCTGTCAGAGCAGAAAGTAACACAACGTTGTAAATTAACTATACTTCAATAAGATAAAAAGACACAAGGAGGGCTTCCCTGGTGGCTCGGTGGCAAAGAATCTACCAGGCAATACAGGAGACACGGCTTTGATCCCTGGTACGGGAAGATCCCACATGCCACAAAGCAATTAACCCTCTGTGCCACAACTATTGAGTCTGTGCTCCAGAGCCCAGGAGCTGCAACAAAAGAACTCACCGCAGTGAGACTGCAACTAAAGAGAAGCCCGAGCAGCAACTAAGACCCAGCACAGCCGAAAAAGAAAACAGAAAAAAGAACAAGGAATTAAAACAAATATATTAATTTCTGCAATCTTTGAAACAACTCAAAAGACCAACAATGAAATATTATTCAGTAATCACTGTGGTCCCATCACTCATGGGAAATAGATGGGGAAAGAGTGGAAACAGTGGAAACAGTGTCAGATTTTATTTTGGGGGCTCCAAAATCACTGCAGATGGTGACTGCAGCCATGAAAGTAAAAGACGCTTACTCCTTGGAAGGAAAGTTATGACCAACCTAGATAGTATATTCAAAAGCAGAGACATTACTTTGCCAACAAAAGTCCATCTAGTCAAGGCTATGGTTTTTCCAGTGGTCATGTATGGATGTGAGAATTGGACTGTGAAGAAAGCTGAGCACTGAAGAATTGATGCTTTTGAACTGTGGTTTTGGAGAAGACTCTTGAGAGTCCCTTGGACTGCAAGGAGATCCAACCAGTCCATCCTAAAGATCAGTCCTGGGTGTTCATTGGAAGGACTGATGCTGAAGCTGAAACTCCAATACTTTGGCCACCAGATGCAAAGAGCTGACTCACTGGAAAAGACCCTGATGCTGGGAGGGATTTGGATGCAGGAGAAGAAGGGGACGACAGAGGATGAGATGGCTGGATGGCATCACCGACTCGATGGACATGGGTTTGTGTGGACTCTGGGAGTTGGTGATGGAGAGGGAGGCCTGGTGTGCTGTGATTCATGGGGTTGCAAAGAGTCGGACACGACTGAGTGACTGAAATGAACTGAACTGAACTGAACTGAATCACTGTAGCTAACATTATCAAGCACTTTCTTTACTTCCAGCTTTACAAGGATTAACCAGTGCTCACGATTCTATTGAAGAAACTCCTGTGTTTGTGTCCATTTTACAGCTGAGAAGAATGAGGCATAGAGAGAAGTTACTTGCCCAAGTGTACACTATTTGAACAGGCGTTCAGACTACAAAGCTTGTGCTCTCAGTCACTATACTACAGCGGCCTGCAAATAAGCCATACGACTAACACAACTAGCTATGCCAATAACAAATCTAATATCACTATTAAAGATGAAATTTCAAACAGTTCTCATTGGTATGAGAAAATCCTCATGGAATGTGAAAAACACCTGCTGTGGAGAAGCAGACTTTTGTTAATAAAAATTTCACACAGAATGATTTTCCTTCCTTCTTTCTTTCTTTTTTTTTAAAACAAGTTTATTTCCATGGGCAGAAACTGACTCAACATTTTGAAAATACTTCTCCAACATCACTTTTTTGGTGGTGTTTGTTCTGAATTCACAATTTTTCTGCATTACCTTCCAAACCAGACTTCTCAGGAGGCAGAGGAGAGGGGCTTGCTGTTTAGGAGGCCGCTAGCTGTTGCACCTGATGCAGGAGACCTGGGTTCGATCCCTGGGTCAGGAAGATCCCCTGGAGAAGGGAATGGCTACCCACTCCAGCATCCTTACCTGGAGAATCCCATGGACGGAGGAGCCTGGTGGGCTACAGTCCATGGGGTCACAGAGAGTCGGACATGACTGAGTGACTAAACAACAACAAAGCTGGTCGGCAGGAGAGAGACGAACAGGCTCTGAATCAGCATTTCAGCCAGTGGTGATGGTGGGCACTTAAAGCCTGTGGCTGCAGGTGTAGAAAAGGAAACCACTAAGATGAGAGGTGTTGTTTTTTAATTGGAGTGTAGCTGCTTTACAACGTTGCATTTGTTTCCGCCGTGCAGCAAGTGAATCAGCCACACACATACGTATACCCTCTCTTCCTTGGATTTCCTTCCCGTTTAGATCACCATAGTGCGTGTATTTCCCTTCGCTATACAGTCGGTTCTTATTAGTTGTCTGTTTTACACATAGTGAGATGGTTAGATATCATGACTGGCTCAAGGGACATGAGTTTGAGTAAACTCCAGGGGACAGTGAGGGACAGGGAAGCCTAGCATGCTACAGTCCATGCGGTCACGAAGAGTCTGACAAGACTCAGAAACTAACAACACGGTGTATGTTTTAAAATGTCCACTTGGTGGTGCTGTGAGCTTAGCTGGAAGTGTGACTGGCTTATCCGCACGTTCCTCCGGAGCTGTTTCAGTGACTCTTAGAAACTGCTGCCCCAGAACACTGCCTAGCTCCTTCAAACATAGACTCTACAGTCATAGCTAAACAACTGGCAACGAGAAGATGAGCGGGCTCTGGAGATTTAATGCACAGGATAAGGATTATAGTCGACAATACTGTATTCTATACTTCAGAGTTGTGAGAGAGCAGATCTTAAATGTACTCATCACAGAGACGATAACTACGTGATGTGATAGAAGCCTCATGGAACGCTATGGTGGTTGTTGTGTTGCTATATGTAAATGTATCAAATCACCATGCTGTACACTGTAAACTGACACAATATTACATGTCAGCTATATCTCAATAAAAACAAAATCCAAGACCCCAAAACGATGTTTGCCTGTTGCAATAATCACTTCATGCCAAGTAGATGGGGAAACAATGGAAACAGTGGCTGACTTTATTTTCTAAGGCTCTAAAATCACTGCAGATGGTGACTGCAGCCATAAAATCAAAAGAACTTGCTCCTTGGAAGAAAAGCTATGGCAAACCTAGATAGCATATTAAAAAGCAGAGACATTACTTTGCCAGCAGAGGTCCTTATAGTCAAATCTATGGTTTTTCCAGTAGTAATGTACAGATGTGAGAGTTGGACCATAAAGAAGGCTGAGCACCAAAGAAATGATGCTTTTGAACTGAGGTGCTGGAGAAGACTCTTGAGAGTTCTTTGGACAGCAAGGAGATCCAACCAGTCCATCCTAAAGGAAATCAGTCCTGAATATTCATTGGAAGGACTGATGCTGAAGCTGAAGCTCCAATACTCTGGCCACCTGATGCGAAGAGCTAACTCATTAGAAAAGACCCTGATGTTGAGAAAGATTGAAGGCAAGGAGAGAAGGGGACAATAGAGGATGAGGTGGTTGGATGGCATCACTGACTCAACAGACATGAGTCTGAGCAAACTCCTGGAGATGGTGAAGGACAGGGAAGCCTGGCAGGCTGCAAAGAGTCAGACATGACTTAGAGACGAAACAACAAAATTGCCTGTTGCACCCAGGCGCTGTGAGCTTCGTGGAGGCACTGAACATAGAGACACCAAAGGTCAAGACCCCAGATACCTTGCTCTGGTCCCATTCTTCCTCTGACTTGAGTCATCAGAAGGATCGTCTAACGAGTTTGTTAAAAACGCATTCCTGGAGCTCTCTTCCATTCTGAATCATCGTCCTGGGTGGAGTCACTTACTAATTGTCTGCTGCTGCGTAACAAACACTTGGTTAAAAAACCATTATTTCTTATCCTCCTCAGTTTTTGTTTTGGGGGTGGCTAATTTGGGGATCCTGGCTCAGGGCCTCCCTGAAGTTGCTGTCAGATGTCGTCTGGGGCTACACTCATCTGAAGGCTTGGTTGGGGCTGGCGTGCCCACCTCCAAGGGTGCCAGTAAATTGGTTCCAGGAAGAATGCAGGACCAGGAAGGTGTGCTGGGCTGATGCAGGTATATTCAGCCACAGGTGCTGTCTGGGAATGGCAATTTTACAGGCTAATTATTTCATCGAGTACATCTCGGTTGGAGTCCTCTAGCCACTGCCTCCAACCAGCAACCCTTAATATAGCTTTCTCTTCCAGCAGGTGTAACCCTTGGCCACTAGGCTGCCATGAAAGTGAAAGAAAAGTGAAAGGGCTCGTCGCCCAGGAATGTCCAACTCTCTGTGACTCCATGGACTGTAGCCCACCAGGCTCCTCCATCCATGGGATTCTCCAGGCAAGAATTCTGGAGTTGGTTGCTGTGCTCTCCTCCAGGGGATCTTCCCAGGGATCGAACCTGGGTCTCCTGTGTTGCAAGCAGATTCTTTATGGTCTGAGCCACCAGGGAAGAAACTGCCATAATTATCACCTTTTGATGCCACGGTACCTTTCTGCGTTGGGCTCCTTTGTCCTGCCAGGCCACTTCTCCTGGGCAGCGTCCTTCCCAAGAGGCCTTGACGTTGGCCCCTTCCCACATGGCCACCTCTGACTTGCCCCGCGAGTCTGAGTCTTCCTCTCTCTAACACAGAAGGGAAGGGACGAGCCTCAGCTCTTCAGCTCTTCAGTAGCTCATCTCTCCCTCTCCATCCTCTGCTCTGTCACAAGCTGGAGGTAGGTGTGCAAGGATTGTAGCAGTGACTTCCCAGGCTCTTGAGGGGCCCCACACCAATGTAGGCACCGGGTAACTATCATGCTCTCACCTGCGGGCATCAACAGAAAAACTGACTCACCAGGTCCCTTTCAACCTCCTGTTCCGTCTCTCTGTATTCCAGTGCCGAAGCTTCCCTGATTACTAGACTCCGGTTCCTATCTGCTTATTGACCCTTTCCACTGCGGTGTCCAGAGGGAACTTGAACGTGTTATGTCAGAGCTCAGCATCCATCCCTGTCTTAGTCCATTCTGGCTGCTGAGACACCAGCCTGCTGAGGGCTTACAAATGACAAAACTTTATTTCCTAGAGCCTGAGACTGGAAAAAGTTGGATCAGGGTGCCAACAGGACTGAGGAGGGCCCTCTTCTGGGTCCCAGACTTCTCAGTGTGTCCTCACATGGCAGGAGGGGCTAGGGAGCTCTGCGGGGCCTTGTACAAGGGCACTAATCCCTGTCACAAAGGCTGTATCCTTATGGAAGCAGTGACGGACTTCATTTTCTTGGGCTCCAAAATTACTGTGGCTGGTGACTGCAGCCATGGAATTAAAATAAGCTTTCTCCTTGGAAGGAAATCCACAACAAATCTAGACAGCATATTAAAAAGCAGAGCCGTCACTTGGCCAACAAAGGTCCGTCTGGTCAAAGCTATGGTTTTTCCATAGTCATGTATGGATGTGAGAGGTGGACCATAAAGAAGGCTGAGTGCCAAAGAACTGATGCTTTTGAACCGTGGTGGTGGAGAAGACTCTTGAGAGTCCCTTGGACTGCAAGGAGATCAAACCAGTCAACCCTAAAGGAAATCAGTCCTGAATATTTATTGTAAGGACTGATGCTGAAGCTAAAGCTCCAATACTTGGGCCACCTGATGTGAAGAGTCAATTAATTGGAAAAGACCCTGATCCTGGGAAAGACTGAAGGCAGGAGAAGTGCACGAAAGAGGCTGAGATGGTTGGATGGAATCATCGACTCAACAGACATGAGTTTGAGAAAACTCAGGGGGTTAGTGGAGGACAAGGGAGCCTGCTGCAGTCTGTGGGGTCACAAAGAGTTGACATAACTGAGCAACTGAACATCGACAACTATCCCATTCATGAAGTCTCCACTCTTATGATCTAACCACCTCCCAAAGGCCCCACCTCCTAATTCTATCCTATCAGACACTAGGATTTCAGCATAGGGATTTGGGGGGGGGAGGGTGTGTGTACTCAACCGTTGAAACCATAGCAATCCACGAGGGGCAAATCTTTTCTGTCTTGGACAGTAGCATTCAGGTTGGAACCATGGGTCACCCAGAGGCACCAACCACAGTGACTGTTGTCTCACCAAACCCTGCCCACCTTACCTCCTGCAGAGACCCCTTGACTGCTCCCTTCCTCTATCTCTGCCTTCAGTCCCCCTGGCATTGCCCCAGCTCAGTCTTTCAGCAGTCTGTACCCCCCACCTTCCGGGGTCCAGCCCTGGTGGATCCAGGGTAATTCGAAGGGGAGACGGAGTAGGCGTCCTAGGAAAAAACGTATTTAATTACAGATATATAGAGAGATTAGAAACAGATAGTGTAGTAGGAAATATTAGTGGAGAAAAAGAGGCTGAATAACTTGGTTTATGTGGGATACCAATACAATTCCAAGACAAGGAATTTGCACCATCTACGTTGGGCCACCGGCGCCACTTGAATATTGGAAGGTGCCCCTCCTTGGGCTCCTTCTCGCATGGAACTTAAAAGCTGGGGCAAGTAAGTAGACGTGCCGAGCACCCACGCTCCAGATGGGAATTCAGCCAGAAAAACGGGGAGCAAGAAAGAACGACATGGGGGAACCAGTCTTTCCAGAAACTGATCCCATTTCTTTATTTTTCAGGTTTGCTTATATACTTTTTGTTATACATAGGGATAAATACAGAGTCACGTGGGGGTCAGCAGACCTGACCCTTGTCAAAATCAGGTGCTTCATATAAATGTATACAAAGGTCTTATGGGTTTTACATCATCTTCTGGCCATGAGGCCTGCTGACATTGTATGGCCCTTTCTGATGATGGTCAGTCAACCAGAAAACTTATTTTTTCCAGGGGTGATTTTTTCTTAAACCAAGTGCCACCCTCCAAACAAAGTCGCATTCCTCTAGGGTGAGAGTGTAGTGGGTTACAATCAAGAAAGGAATTTACTTAGCCTAAGGTTTAACATGATTAATCTTAAAGGTTAATACTTATTTCTCCTATATGCTAGTTATGTTCATTATACGGGCAGGGAATATGGAGATTTAGCAACAAATATTGGCTCAACAAATGAAAACCCTTCACCAATATAATTTCTAATCAACCCACTATACTATACTAATAATTTTCTAACTTCTCAAAAGAGTGTGTATTTAGAAAGTTTAAAACATCTCGTGCCTCTCACGGTTGGGAGGCTGTAAACAATCACATGTGGCTGGACGAACCCGCTCAGGCAGGCTAGAGAAACTTCAGAGGAGTTTGTAAGTTGAAACACTCTTGTCACGCCCAGGAATTTTTATTAACTGGAGCTGCAAGTTAACTCCTTCTCCGAGAGAAATGATGATGGGGGAGAGCCCCTCGTAAAGTCAGAGGTGTAGGTGAGAGCATAAAACTGTAAAGTAGGCAGACTCTGGTTTTGGAGGTAGATGCTCAGGAACAGGGGGTCTCCTGAGGCTCGATCTCCCCTTTGCGTAATGCTGATCCTCCTTCCTCATGACCTTTGCCATGGGTGGAGTTCCTCACTCTGGCTCCCAGCACCCACCCCTGATGAGGGAAATGTGATCTAGCCCTGGGGTAGCCATTCACTCCAGGAAACTCTGTGTGATGAAACCCAGCTCTTTGACCAAAGGCTGAGCTGTGTTAAGGGTCCATCCTCTGCGCCTATGATTTCTTGGGCCTGCTTCGGACACCTCTGGTGCCCAGCCTTGCATCCTGTTGTTGTTCAGTTGCCAAGTCATGTATGACTCATTGAGACTTCATGGTCTGCAGCATGCCAGGCTTCCCTGTCCCTCACCGTCTCCTGTAGTTTGCCCAAGTTCATGTCCAATGCATCAGTGAGGCCTCTGCCACCCTTTTCTCTTTCTGCCTTCAATCTTTCCCAGCATGAAGGTCTTTTCCGATGAGTCAGATGTTCGCATCAGATGGCCAAAGTATTGGGGCTTCAGGTTCAGTATCAGTTCTTCCAGTGAATATTCAGGGTGGATTTCCTCTAGGATGGACTGGTTTGATCTCCTTGTTGTTCAAAGGACTCTCAAGAGTCTTCTCTAGCACCAAGTTCTAAAGCATCAATTCTTTGAGTCCTGCCTGCCCTCATTTATTCCAGCCATTCCTGGGCCACCAGCTCTGGGCAGGTGCAAGTTGCCCATGCTTTCTCTGTTTTCCTGCTAATTTAGCTCTCTGCCTCTGGGCTTGCCTGACTTTGGGGCTCAGGAGGCATGCAGAGATGTGCTGGGTGCTTGCAGGCGCACAGGCCTGGGAGAGTAAGAGAGTCAACACTCTAGGGGACAATCTCAACGGCTGAGACATAAGAGTTGCTGGATAAATGTCCCCTTTTTCAGTCCTCCAGGCAGTCAGTATGAGTCACATTCCTTGTGGCTCCTTAGACAGTCCTTGTGGGCTCAAGCCTCAATTGTCCAGAAGATCCCACTCGATAAAGCACCTTCTATGGGCTTTCTTCCTTGCTCCTCTTCACTCCTCCCAACCCCCCAGCCCTGTTCCGTAGGACCACTTCTCCAGATGAATCAATGCCTACAATTCTTTATCTTACGTTTGCTTTTTTGGAGGAACTCAAAATCCCTCATGGCTCAGATGATTAAGAACATGCCTTCAATACAGGAGACTCGGGTTCAATCCCTGTGTCGGGAAGATACCCTGGAGAAGAGAATGGGAACCCACTCCAGTATTCTTGCCTGGAGAATCCCATGGGCAGAGGAGCCTGGTGGACTACAGTCCATGGTGTTGCAGAGTCAGACATGACTGAGCTAAGGATGCAAAACTACCCTGAAATCTACCACTGCCTTTGCCAAAATAAAAAATATCATGATTATTTATATTTCTTTCTCTTCCACTTGACTATGGGTCTTTAAAGACAGCTTTATTTGTCATCTGTGTAGTTCATAAAAAAATTCTTATTAAACGAATGGTGTAGAGGCAGATCCTCTGGAGAAGGAAATGGCAACCCACTTCAGTATTGTTGCCTGGAGAATCCCATGGACTGTAGCCTGTCAGGCTCCTCTGTCCATGGGGTCGAAAGAGATGGACACAATTTAATGACTAAAGCTTAGAGGCAGAAAGAATGAATTTACAGAGAGGGCTTCCCAGGTGGCGCTAGCGGTAAGGAAGCCGCCTGCAATGCAGGAGATGTGAGAGCCATGGGTTTAATCCACGGGTCAGAGAGATCCCCTGGAGGAGGGCATGGCAACCCACTCCAGTATTCTCACCTGGGAAATTCCAAGGACAGAGGAGCCTGGCGGGCTACAGTCCCTGGGGTCCCAAAGAGTCGAATCCAACTGAGTGACTTGGCACACAGCGCAGAGCAGCTGAAGTTCACTGAGGTGTGTAACCTGTAAGAGTTTTCATGCTTTATGGCATTTAACCCTACAACAGCACCAGGAGGTAGGTGCTATTATTGTGCCCATTTTACAGATGAGGAACAAGCTCAGAGAGCTTAGGTGACTTGCCCAGAGTCACACAGCTGACAAGAAAAGGAAGACTAGAGTTTGAACTCTGGTCTGATCCCAGGGTTGGTCTCTGATCAAAGCTGTTATTGGGGAACTATGAAGGCTGGTGGGGGCGGACACGGAGAGGAGGCTGTCTTGGCAGGGACTGGATCCCGAAGGCTCTTTGTTTAGTGAGTTTTATCTTGCAGGCACTGGGGACGCTCTGAAAACTGAAAACGTTGTTTTCCACTGTGAGCCCTTCCGTTTCTGAAAATCCAAGCGATGGTAAGAATGTCCACAGGGGGGCAGGCGTCAGCAACAGATGAGAAGGCTGGTGTAGGAAAAGCAGCCCATGAAACCGGTTCGATTTTCTTTTTCTCGAGGGGCCTCTGCTCAGCTTTCTGAGTAGGCCTAAGATCGATACATAACCTCGGGCACTGGAGACTCGCTGTTGTTCATTCCAACTCCTTTCCCCCTCCCTGCCTTCCTTCCTCCTCTCCTCTCACCCTTTCTCCTCTGGATTCCTCTTGCGAACTTCCTTCACTGAAGTGGAAAGTCAGGTTAAAAAAACAAGCACAGTGAGTGCCCCACAGACGAATGGGTTTCCTTCTGAGAG
This sequence comes from Oryx dammah, assembly GCF_014754425.2. Classification (NCBI taxonomy): domain Eukaryota; kingdom Metazoa; phylum Chordata; class Mammalia; order Artiodactyla; family Bovidae; genus Oryx; species Oryx dammah. The sequence continues at coordinate 111,478,704 of NW_024070187.1, read as the reverse complement.
CTCATTTATAAAAGTCCAGCAGAGTTAGCCTAGGAGCCCAACTAACACAATCAGCTATATAGTACTGTCCTGTAATGGGGTTATAACACTTTTTATACAAATGATACATAAAGAACAAACACACAAAAATAAAGAAAACACTTTTAATCTTACAGCACAGTACCTTGGAAAGTTCAGCAGTGCAGTACAGCAGCTGGTACCCAGGCGCTGACATCGAGTAAACAGGCAAGAAGGGTTACTGCCTGGAGGAGGCAGAGGAGGTAGGAGATGTTAGGGATGAAGGGTCGTCAGCAATAGGAGACGGAGGGCAAGCTGCAATTTCACTCACGCCTGTCATTATGGAAAGCATGTACGTATCTTTGAAAGCTCATGACTTGAAAGTTCGCATGTAGTGGACTTACTGTAGATCCTTTCTAAACATGACGGAGCTTGCAACATTTTAAAAGCACGATCCTCCTGTGGACAGATGGCAACACATACATGGAAAACAACTATTTAGACCAAAAAGGACTCTTACCTATCAATACGTCACAAATCTCTGTAAAGGCCCCATCACCTCCACACACTAGGAGACAGTTTTGTTGTTGTTGTTTAGTCGCCAAGTTGTATCTGACTCTTTGTGACCCCCAGGGGCTGCAGCACACCAGGCTTCCCTGTCTCACTATCTCTGGAGTTTGCTCAAACTCATATTCGTTGAGTTGGTGATGCCATCCAACCATGTGATTCTCTGTTGTCCCCTTATCCTCCTGCCTTCAATCTTTCCCAGCATCAGGGGCTTTCCTAATGAGTCAGTTCTTCACATCAGACAGAAAGTATTGAAGTTTCAGCTTTAGCATCAGTCTTTCCAATAAATATTCAGGACTGATTTCCTTTAGGATGGACTGATTGGATCTCCTTGCAGTCCAAGGGACTCTCAAGAGTCTTCTCCAATACCACATTTCAAAAGCATCAGTTCTTCAGTGCTCAGCTTTCTTTATGGGTCCAGCTCTCACATCTGCACACAACTAGTGGAAAAACCATAGCTTTGTCTAGATGGACCTTTGCTGGCAGAGTAATTTCTCTGCTTTTTTCACACTGGCCGACATTTTATCTCTAGCCCCTCTTTCTCTCTATTGGGGAAAGAGTGATTTCTACATCCAGGTCTTGAGGGGACAGATTGTGTTCAGAACATGTATCAGGACAGTGTTAGAGGCTGGTCCAGCTGGAGGGACCCAAGAGAATAAAGTCTTTGCAAATATCTCAGGGGAATTTTTGTACATCTTCCTTGTATATCATCTCAGTTAATCCCCACCAGACACTCTGAGACCCAGAGAGGTCATGCAGTGGACTTAATGGACCAGCTGGGATTTTAGTCATGTCTGTGTTGACTGAAGGCAAGTTCTCAAATTTGTTGTCATGGACAAACACGCCTGGTTACTGTATTTTACAGGTAGGGTGGTCTTGATGCCAGGCTTCCCAGGTGGCTCAATGGTAAAGAACCCACCCGCCAATGCAGGAGCTAGAGAAGAGCTGGGTTTGACCTCTGGATTGGGAAAACCAGGGTTGAAATGTCTCCTGCTTTGCAAAGTGGATTCTTAACCACAGGACCACCAGGGAAGCCCGACAGAAGTAATCTTTACAAGGCAACTGTGTGTTTCCTGTCATTCAGCCGCTCCGTCGTGTCTGGCTCTTTGCACCCCATGGACTGCAGCATGCCAGGCTCCCCTCTTCATCACCAGCTCCTGGAATTTGCTCAAATTCATGTCCATTGAATCGGTGATGCCATCCAACCGTCTCATCCTCTGTCATCCCCTTTTCCTCCTTTCCTGAATCTTTCCCAGTATCAGGGTCTTTTCCAATGAATCAGCTCTTCAAATCAGGTGACCAAAGTATTGGAGCTTCAGCTTTAGCATCAGTCCTTCCAATGAATATTCAGGGTTGATTTCCTTGAGGATTGACTGGTTTGATCTCCTTGCAGTCCAAAGGACTTTTCAAGAGTCTTGTCCAGCACCGCAATTGGAAAGCATCAGTTCTTTAGCACTCAGCCTTCCTTCTTTATGGTCCAACTCTTACATCCATAAGTGACTACTGGAAAAACCATAGCGTTAACTCTACAGATAGACAACTGCAATAGCTCCACAAAGACTTAATCTAACCTGCAATCTTAATAAGAAAGACTAAAGACCAGCTGACCCTTCAAGCCACTTGAAATGCTAGCAATTAATGGCAGGATACCATGCATAATTAGACTAGTGAGCAGCTCTTTTTAAAATTCAGTGTTTACACTGGATGTCAATCTTTCCTTTGGCCAGGGAACTGTACTGTATATTGTTAAGTGAAAGCAAGCAGCCAGGTTAAATTCTAATTAAATGTTATCATTGTTATTTGAAAAATAACAGCTTAGTGTTGGTGTCAAATTTACTTTTATCAGCGGATGGAATTAAAGCATTTTGTCATTTTAGGGTTGTCTAATGCATGTGAATAATACTGCCTAAGAAGACTTCCTTGACTTTAGTTCAGGTTGAAACAAAGAAAATTAATATGGTGAGGATGTAAATAAGAGTACAAGAAGAGGATTATGTTGTACCTGGTTTTCTTTGAGCCTCCGCTGCTGATGCTTTGCAAGCAGGTTGGATGGTTTCCTGGGCTGTAAATTCCAAACGTAGCTCACGCTCCTGGTTGGCAGTTCAGTGGACAAGCAGGTCTCCTTCCTGTGTGATTTTCCTAAACTGGCTGCCTGAGTAGGGGAATGAGAAACCTTTCCCCAGGGACATAAGGATAAAATGTGAAAGAGAACCTTGAGTTTTAAGACAATATGTACTTGTCAAGGAAACAAACCCATCAAGACTCGTCTTGGGGTGGGAAGTGAATACAAGGCAGAGGTGCACGTCTACGGAGCTGTCAGGGAAGTGACATGAGGCATCACTGGGAATCAGAGGTTTGTTACTGGTTACTGGTCAGTCCTCCTGTCCTGGAGCTCTGTGATGCCCTGGTGATGGAAGATGGGTCCTGCCTTCAAGGATCTTAGATTCCAGCACAGCGGGGAAGACCTACAGTAAAACATGACTCTGAAGTGGACGGCAGCCTCCAGTCCCCAAGTTTTCCCATTTCTATCTGTGTGAACTTGGACTCGTTACTGCAGCCTTTGATTCCCAGGCTCCTCATCTGTGAAACCGGGGCACTGATGTCTGCTAAGGGGAAAAGTGGAAATGGTCACAGATTTTATTTTCCTGGGCTTCAAAATCACTGTGGAAGGTGACTGCAGCCATGAAATTAAAAGATGCTTGCTCCTTGGAAGAAAAGCTTTGACAAACCTAAACAGTATATTAAAAAGCAGAGATATCATTTTGCCTACAAAGGTCCATATAGTCAAAGCTATGGTTTTTCCAATAGTCACGTACAGATGTGAGAGTTGGACCATAAAGAAGGCTGAGTGTGAAAGAACAATGCTGGTGCTGGAGAAGACTCTTGAGAGTCCCTTGGACTGAAAGATCAAACCAGTCAATCCTAAAGAAATCTGTCCTGAATATTCATTGGAAGGACTGATACTGAAGCTGAAACTCCAGTACTTTGGCCACCTGATGTGAAGAACTGACTCACTGGAAAAGACCCCGAAGCTGGGAAAGATTGAAGGCAAAAGGAGAAGAGGGCAGCAGAGGATGAGATGGTTAGATAGTATCACCAACTCTATGGACATGAGTTTGAGCAAACTCCATGAGATAGTGAAGGACCTTAGGGTCGAAAAGAATCGGACATGACTTAACGACTGAACAACACAGCGGTGGCTACCTCGCAGGTCCTTTGTAGGGTGAACTGCTGAGGTATATTATTAGTTCCTGCACACACATAGCCAGACCTCAGGAACATGCTAGTTTCCTTTCTTTGAATGCCTCCCTTCTTAGGTTAAAGAATGACTTTGTATTGGACAAGTAAGAAGAGGGCTGCATCAAGACAAACAAACAAGCCATACCCTTCCTGCTGCTGCTAAGTCACTTCAGTCGTGTCCGACTCTGTGCGACCCCATAGACGGCAGCCCACCAGGCTCCTCTGTCCATGGGATTCTCCAGGCAAGAACACTGGAGTAGGGTGCCATTTCCTTCTCCAATGCATGAAAGTGAAAAGTCAAAGTGAAGTCACTCAGTCGTGTCCAACTCTTAGCGACCCCATGGACTGCAGCCGACCAGGCTCCTCTGTCCATGGGATTTTCCAGGCAAGAGTACTGGAGTGGGGTGCCATTGTCTTCTCCGATACCCTTCCTAGTCAATGATAAAGGATGAGAAGTCTACTTGATCAAGGGACTTCTATCTCTTCTCAGCAGAGCTAACATTTAAGCACACCCCATTCTGTTTTGGTGAATGAGCTCAGAACATGTGAAAGCAAGTAGTCTTCATCACCCGGTGGGAAAAGGGCTCACAGAGCTGGGTCTCGCTGTAAGACCTTCCACTCCCCTGCTGCCCATTTCAGATACTCCCCTTCTGAACAGCAAATTAATTTCTAGTTCTTCTTTACAAGTGAGTTCTAGCCCTTTGTAATACCAGCTTTATATGTAGGAATTGGAAGTCAACCTTAGAAAGGGGTAAAAATAAAAAGAACTGGCCACTTTGAGCAGTCTCTGTTTTCGGTCGCATTCCTACTTTTCAGGCCCCGCCCAGGAACGTTCGAGCTCTGTAGGTGTAGGAGAAAACATCAGGGAAAGTGAGTCTCAGAGCTCCGTGACCTCCTGCATTTGTCTTGTTTAGTTTTGCCTCTCCACACACCTTACCTCTGTCCCAGTTTGCCTGGTGATGCATTTAAAAGACGCTTTTTAAATATTTCATTTCAGGGACTTCCCTGGTGGTTCTGTGGTTAGGAATCCAAGTTTCCACTGCCAGGGGCCAGGGTTCAATCCCAGGTCAGAGAACTAAGGTCCCACAGGCCACGTGGTAAGGCCCAAACCATAAATGAAAGAAAATGGGTATCATGTTATTAAAAAAAGATATCATTTCATATTTTAGTGATTCTTCATTGGAAATGTAATTCAAAGTACCTGGTCTGCCATCCTGCCAGAAATACAAAGTGAAGTAAGTCAGGAAGAGAGGAACAATATAGTATATTAACGCCCTTATACGGGATCGAGAAAAATGGTACAGATGAACCTATTTCCAGGCAGGAAAAGAGATGCTGATGTGGAGAGCAGACACAGGGCACAGGGGTAAGGGATGGGAGGGGTGGATGGGGAGGGCAGCCCCGACATGTGCCCTGCCACGCGCAAAATAAGCAGCTGCTGGGAAGCTGCCGTGTAACACAGGGAGCTCGGCTCGGAGCCCTGTGATGACCGAGAGGGGTGGGATGGCAGTGGGCGGGAGGCAGGCTCAAGAGGGAGGGGGTATATGTGCACATACAGCTGATTCACGTCCTTGTACAGCAGAAGCTAACACCATATTGCAAAGCAATCATGCTCCAATATGGATAAATAAATGTCTTCAACCAAAAAATTAATATAAATAATAAATTAAAAAGTCACTCAGCAGTGTTTGACCCTTCGCGACTCCATGGGCTGTAGCCCACCAGGCTCCTCTGTCCATGGAATTCTCCAGACAAGAATGCTGGAGTGGGTTATCATTCTTCCGGACCCAGGGATCGAACATGGGTCTCCTGCATTGCAGGCAGATTTTTTACCATCCGAGCATAGGTACAAAACTGCCAAATTTGGTCGATGTCCACAGAACAATAATAAATTGTATTCCACTGGAATAAAAAAAAGGTCCCATCACTGTATCATCCAGAAAAAGACAGTTGTCTCCTCAAGAAGAGATTTGTTCCAGCTTTTGAAATATTTCCCCTCACTGCTACATCTAGTCTCTTCCGTTGATCTGGGCACTTGTTTATTCATCAAATGTCTGCTGAGAGCCTCCTGTATGCCAGACACTGCTTCAGATGCTGGGATCCTAAGTTTCTGTGTAATGGCTAAGGGAAATATATATAAAATCAAATGTAAGAAGGCCTAAACAGAAAGCTTATCTCTTATAAGGGAGGGTTTGTCCTCAAAAAGCCCCCAAATATTATACTATCTTAATTTATATCTTGTCTTTGGGTTGCAAGTTTTGCCAATAATTTCCAGTATTTTAAGATGTTTGTAAATTTGTTTTTATTGTGGCTTCCATAACTGAATCCACCATTGGTTATGTTAAGCTCATGAGTATGGGTTTGAAGCTCAAGATTTGCTGCTGTAGAGGTATAAGGATTTCCACCTCCAAGAGTATTAGTGTTTTTTTTTTTTTTTTCAGATTTTATTCATTTTAGGAGATAAAGATCCAATTTTCTACAAATTTGTCAAACAACATAATAGTTGATCTTGTTTTTTTTTTTTTTTTTAAATAAACTGCTTAACTTTGTTACAGACACTTTGTTAAGTGAGTGCCATCTCACTTAATCCTGGGGTAGGGTTTCCCTCGCGTGTCTGGACCATGTAACAGAAAGGCATAATGTTCAATGCCTTGTTTGAGAGAAAGGGAAGTTGATGCAGTTTAAAAGATTATCGTGACATAAGGAAGAGTACACAAAAGCTATGATCAACAGTCTTTCAAATTTCAGATAGAACTGTGGTTATTTCAGTTAATGAATAATCTCTTGATTATACTCCTCAAATACATAAAGTCTAAAAAATCAGGCTGTAAGCCCAAAACCTCTAAGTTCTAATTAATTTGGAGTGAGTATGTGGGATTCCCTTATTATGAGCCAGACAGATGTGGGTTGAGATCTCCTTTCCCCACTATTACCTGCCATGACCTCAGTCATATGCTTTAATTCTCTGAACCTCAGTTTACTTGGCTGTAAAATGGGAGCAATCATGACACTCCCCCCAAAGGTTGTGAAAAGGGTAAAATAATTTATGATTTATAAAGAGCATATAGTGTGAAATTTCAAACATCACAGTGGTTCAAAAAATACCTGGGTCCCCATTTTCTGCAGTCAGGTATATTGTGAGTATTTAACGACTATTTGTGGAAGCTGTCATGATGTTAATAGTCAAAATGGGGGTATAACATGAAAATCAAATTACTGAAGTGGGAAAGAGGGCTGAAACCGTTCAGACCTAACTCTCTCTTCCTTTCCTAGTCATGGAACTCTTCAAGGACAGATGTCCTGAAATGGCCAATTCTTTGCCTAATTTCTTTGTTTCTAACTAAATGACCTCTCAGACCATCCGTGCCTTCGTGTTTAGTCGCTCAGTCGTGTCCGACTCTTTGCGACCCCGTGGACTGTAGCCCACCAGTCTCCTCTGTCCATCCAGGTGAGAATACCGGAGTGGGTTGCCATTCCCTTCTCTGCGGGGTCTTCCCAACCCAGAGACTGAACCCGGATCTCCTGTACTGCAGGAAGATTCTTTACCATCTGAGCCACCAGGGAAGCCCGTGCCTCCAGGAAAATAAGATTGCAGATGAGAAAGGGAAGAGGGTGCCCTCCCGCTGTCTGCCCTGAGCAGGTGAGCCGTCCGGTGCTGAGGACGCCTTTCCTGGTTTCTTAGATGTGTCTTAGGACAGAAGGCAAAGTGGGGAGAAGAAGCTGCCCCTTCCAGCCTGCCTTCCTTCTGCCTTGACTTATAAAGTCCTTGTGAAGCCTTGGAAGTAGATAGAACCAGTTTCACAACCACTGGTTTCCTCGCCTTCCCTGTCCACAGACAGAACGGCACTTCTTAGCCTCCTTGCCTGTGAGTGGGGTTACCTGTCTCATTCTGGGTGAGGGGCTGCGGCTGATAGAGCACGTGGCACTTCTGAGTCAGAGCAAAGGACGTGCAGACGTGAAATCTCCATGCTTTTCTTCACCTTCCCTCAGAGGAACCAGGTGAGTCCCCTGCACCACTGAGTTAATGCCTTAGTCACAACTGCCCTGGAGAGCTGCCAGGACCCACAGTGGACTTCACAGAAGTGAGAAATAAACTATTAAGGCATTAAAGCGCTGAAATTTATTGATACTTGCCATTGCCTCATCACCTAGTTGATCCTGACCAGCAGAGACTCTCTAGGAGAGTTTCAAATGGCATGAGGAACATTGCATGCTTCCAGCAAAATATCTTAAGATTCTGCCAGACAGATAGTCCTTTCTTAGCTTATGAGGGATCAAGGTTTGAAGTGGGAGGTGAGAAGAAGGGAAGCAATGAAGCAAGACAAACTGCAAGAGAATTACAGCACACAATAGTGCCTGAGTATATTTTCTGGGTTTTGAATTCGTTTAGAAACTTTCTGCATTCCAGAATTCTCAAATAAATTCTGTGTACTCTTTGCCCAGCTCCAAAGACTCCCCCTGAAGACCCCTGTTTTCAAAATGCCTTGAAGACTGCTCATGGTAGAAAGCAACCGAGTGCCTGTCTGTGGCTGGGCTCCTTGGCAATCCAGAGACTTCAAGCTCCTGTTCATCTGAAATGAAGAAATTTGGCTCAAGATGTACGGGCGGCAGGCTTACCGCATCAAGTCGTGTGCGTCTGGCTCTGGGAGGCCTGGACCCTCCCCTAGAGGAGCTCACAGTGCAGTGGGAGAGAAAGATGCAGACAAAACTAGCTGCAAAACAGGCTAGCCTGGAGAAGTGCTTCAGTGGAGGCATAAACAAGAAAAAGCTGGGGTCCAGAGGAGGGAGAGTTCCATTGGTGTGGGGGCAAAGGGATGGTGGGAAGACTGTGTGTTTGAGCTAGTGCTTGAAGGATGAGAAAGACCTTGACAGCTTTCTGTGGGAAATGAAAACTGGCCAGTGCTGTATCTCTAGCTTTTCAGATTTTTATTCCTAGGCTGCAGAAACATGAGTTCAGGAGATGTGTGATTTGGGCCTTTTTAAAGCCGATGTAACCAGATTTCTGGGCTAATGGGAACATAGTCATAACATTGTCACTGAATGCAAGAACTTGTTGATATATTTTGCTAAATTGCCCTTATTAATGATTCATCAACTCTTTTTTCCTTCCTGCACTAAAAAAAAAATCTTGCTATAGAATTTAACCCGCAAATCTACACACCCAGCTCTTGGTGCCTGGCAGTCTTCCTAAGCAGCGTGTGTTTTCCAGATGTGGTTGTTGACATGCACATTTTGGAATTCAGCAACAATGAATACGTATAAGGAGGACAGAAGGCTCAGAATAAATCTATGATATACAAAGATCAGTGTTTCTTAATCTGTAGCACCCAGAGCATTATTTCTTTTTGGAAAGATTCACAGAGGTTAAAAAAAAAAGGTCTGTGTAGTGTGTAGGGTCCCTTGGACTGCAAGGAAATTCAACCAGCCAATCTTAAAGGAAATCAGTACTGAATACTCATTGGAAGGACTGATGCTGAAGCTGAAACTCCAGGACTTTGGCCACCTGATTCGAAGAACTGACTCATTGGAAAAGACCCTGATGCTGGGCAAGTTTGCAGGCGGGAGGAGAAGGGGACGACAGAGGATGAGATGGCTGGATGGCATCACCGACGCGATGGACATGAGTTTGAGTAGGCTCTGGGAGTTGGTGATGGACCGGGAAGCCTGGCGTGCTGCAGTCCATGGGGTCGCAAAGAGTCGGACACCACTGAGCGACTGAGCTGAACTGAACTGAGTGTTTTAAGTCAGTGTGACAACTATCGATTTATCACCTCTTCGTTCCAAATGCACCTTGAATATTACCAGCTCCAAGATGAAGCGTTAGTAATTCTCCTTTGTAGAGAGCGTATTAGGATTTGTCAGCAGAGGGCGCTGGAGAGACACCGCAGGAAGAAGAGGATGTTCTTCCGGGCGCCAGGCGGCTGTTTTCTTCTTGCTTCAGATGCACCCTTGTCAGTAGCTCTGTTCCTCCACTGCAAGCTCACAGCCCTCACGCAACCTGGGGACCTCCTCACACAGTCCTCCTGAAGAACACGCCGGGCACTCAGGCTTTGTGCTGCCCGGACAACCTTGCAGCCTGCCCTCCTGTGCTCTGGAGGTGTGTTTCCTGCTCACCTGGGCCCTGTGAAGCTCACCTGCAGGCCCATCTAGTGGGCTGCAGCCACACCTGGTCCTCTGGCATCCCAGCCGCGGGGGAGTGGCTCTCTCTTGCAAGGTTTTGTCCTTCCTTAGATCCTCTTGTGCACCCCTAGGATTACTGAAAGGTTTTTTTTTTAAATGTTGACCATTTTTTAAAAGGCTTTATTGAATTTGTTACAATGTTGCTTCTGTTTTATGCCTTTTGGGTTTTTTTTTTTTGGCCGTGGGGCATGTGGAATCTTAACTCTCCGAGAAGGGATGGAACTCACACCCGCCCCTGCACCTGGAAGGTGGTCGGTCAACTACTGGATGGCCAGGGAAGCCCCATAGGGCATTATTTACAATTCTAGGTTCGTCTTTATAGTTACTCCTTTATGATGTTGGGAAATTCTTTAGAGTCAGTAACCTTTATATTAAGCTTTCCCTGTTCAAGTTCCCGTGGGGCTCCTGTCTCCTCACTGGTCCTCCTGGGACTTCGACAGTCCAGCCGTAGTTCTCACTGATTTTCAGGACCCCCTCTATACTCTTAGAATTATTGAGGACTCCAAAGAGCTTTTGTTCAAGTATATCTCTTGATATTTCCATATAAAAATGAAACAAAATTTAAACATATGTATTTATTAATTCCTATAAAATGATAAACCCATTACGTGTTAAATCATATTGAAAAATATTTCTTTTTCAAACCAGAAGTATGAGTGAGAAGAGCAGTATGGATTTACATTTCTGCAAATCTCTCATGTCTGACTTAATGAAGACAGCTGGATTCTCATATCTGCTTCTGCAGTCTCTTGGGCCAAACTGTTTAGCTTCCCCCCGCCCCTTCATCGCTTTGAGTATGTTGTGCCATTCCCTTCTGGCTCGTTTCTGCTGAAAAGTTAGCGGATGACCTTACGGGAGTTCTCTGGCATGTTCTCTGTCATTTCTCCCTTGTTTCTTTCAATATTTTATCTTGGTCTTTAATTTTTGTCATGTGTTCCTCCTTGAATTTATCCTGCCTGGGACTCTCTGTGCTTCTTGGACTTGATTGACTGTATTAATTCCCACATTAGGGAAGTTTTCAGCTATTATCTCTTCAAATATTTCCTCGGGTCCTTTCTCTCCTCTCCTTCTGGGATCCCTATAATGTGAATGTGGTGTGCTTACTGTTGTCCCCATGGTCTCTTAAGCTGTCTTCATGTTTTTTCATTCTTTTTTCTATATTCTGTTCTGTGGGCGTAATTTCCGCCATTCTGCCCTCCAGGTCACTTATCCACTCTCCTGCCTCAGTTTTTCTGCTACTGATTCTTTCTAGTGTATTGTTCGTCTCTGTTTGTTTGCTTTTTAGTTCTTCTAGGTCTTTGGTAAACATTTCATGCATCTTCTCCATTGTGACATATCAGTTTGAAATTTATGAAGAAAAATTGGCTTCTCAAAGATACATAGTTTGGAAAGTGGGGCATATTTAAGACACCTGTGAATATTCTCTGATGCCACAGAAAAATTCAACAACTGATAGTTTTCAAGAGGTTAGTTGCAATGTGGAATCTGAAATTAAAATTCATTGATCTCTCTTGTATGCTGAGTGTCTTTTACCCATGAATTTTCAGTTTCAGAATTGGTCATTTGGAAAATACTGGTTCACTGAGTTATACAGATCTTCTGAATGGTGACATATTTCATTACATAATATCAGAAAACCACCTTCATTAATATCACCACTGATCCCATCAGGGAAAAAAAATCTTGATTAGAAAGTGCCAAGATCACAATGACAGATACAAGCTTAAAAACATTAAAATATTCACTTGAAGATTAATACTTTAATATTAATGCTAGCATTAACATTCTAATATTAATTGAATTCTAATATTCACTGAAGTTTAGCACTGGCAAAAAAGTCTTTGACAATTGACTAAGTCTGAGTAACCATAGTTGTCAGTTACCCTTTCAAATAAAAAGTTTTTTAAATGAAAAAGTGGCTAATTCCGCTTGCAACTCAGTCACAAGTGACCTTCCTCATGTCAGAGCACAGTGAACAGCTTTCTGCCCACTTTCCATTTCATCACAAAGAGTATTGAGAAGATGTATACTCAAGAGTGAGACCTATCAAATTAGCCCTTTTTTTTCTGTTTCATTGGGTGATGAAGTGAAATTTACATTTTTAAACAAACTGTGGCTGCATGGGTACAAAATGCAGTGAGCGCTGGCACAGAGCGGCGGCGCCATGTGACTGCGGAGGATAAGGACCAGTGGCGCCACCCGCCGTTGCTGTTCTGCCGTTAATGGGTCAACAGGGTGGGAAAGGCGGACAGTGTCCTCGTATTATTATCGAAGCAGTTTTGACTTCTCAGACACTTGAGTCTGGGCACTCACAAGGGTTGAGGACCACACTTTGAGAACCATCAGGCTAGTTACGCCTTGAAAACAAATGACTACAAAACGTTAGGGGCTTACACCGCAAAGACTCATTCATTATTTCTTGCTGGCACTACATGTCTGTATGGCTTGGTTAAAGGTTTGTTTTGTGTCTTCACTTCAGGACCCAGGAATTGGAGCAGACTGTTTCTGGAACACTGATGACATTAGCTAAATTTTATAAAGGTTTAAATTTTTCACCCAAATATTGGAAACTAAATAAATTCAGAAATTCTATTGAGGGTGAATTATATGGCATTATGGAGACTCTTGTAAATTACGTTCAAAAAGTAAACATTAAAAATAAAATTATTTGTCTAACAATAATAAAACAAATGCAATTTTTGGTACAACACAATGTCAAAGGAAAATAGTATTTTTTTTTAATTATGAAGGCTGAATTATAAAGCCTATTTGCAATTTTTTACTTGGGATTGGTTGAATTATATACATAATTCAAAATTGCCTCCAAATAAGCTGTAATATTCTACTAATGAAAATAGAGCTTTGCCTGTCAAATTTTAAACATTTTTTTGGGTATGTGCAGCTTGAGTAACTGAACCACACAATTTATTGTACTTAAACTAGTGTCAGATATAAAAAACCCTCAGCATGTCAGAACATGCCTTTTTTTCCCCTTAGTGCCCACTAATAAGCAATATTAGAAATGTTTAAATCTACAAACAAATGTCAACTGAAGCTTTCAACAGTTTCAAAGTTTATGAAATATGTAATATAATTTGGAAAAGCAGGACAGGCGATTATGTGAAAACATTAAAACTGATAAATCCATCCATTCTTCAGAAAGTAACTGACATTTTACTAGACAGACATGGTTAAGAAATTGAAGTACTCAATGTGTTAAGAATAATTATTCTGTTATTTTGAATGTTCAGAAAATCAATGTAAAGAAAGTTTCTTCCATTTTACTCTACTCGTCACAATTATTTTTAGAAAATATTGCATACTTAGAAAATATTACATAGAAAAAATACATCTGTGATTCTAGGGGGTGGGATAAATTGGGAGACTGGGACTGCCATATACACACTACTATTATAAAATATAAAACTAATAAGGACCTACTGTATAGCTCAGGGAAGACTGTGATCTATATAGGAAAAGAATCTGAAAAGAGTGGATATATTTGTATGTGTAACTGATCCACTTTCCTGTGTACCTGAAACTATCACAACATTTAAACGTTACTCCAATGAAAATGTAAAAGATTATATTTTACACAAAGTAGAAATATTTACTTTTTAAAATTCTAGTCCTATTTTATTGGCAGTATCCTTTTTAAAATTAATTTTCACTGGAATATGATTTCTTTACAGCGTTGTGTTAGTTGCTGCTCTACAGCAAAGTGGATCAGCTGGACATACATACATATATATATATATATATCTCCCCTCTTTTTTGGGTTTCCTTCCAGTTTAGGTCACCACAGAGCACCAAATGGAGTTCGCTGTGCTATGCAGGAGGTTTTCATTAGTTATCTAAGAAAATATTTACTTTTGAAAATGGTTTTTTGAATAGAAAAATTTTATAGGTCTACTGATTGAAGAAAACCAGTTTGCTGGTCAGTAAATAAATATTTCAAAATTATATAAGGTCACCTTAAAAAAATTACTTAAAAAATGCCTGACAACTTCCTTTTCCATCCATCTGCTGAGGCACATCTAGGTTGCTTCCATGTCCTAGCTGTTGTAAATAATGCTGCAATGAACATTGGGGTACGTGTGTCTTTTTCAGTTCTGGTTTCTCAGGGTACATGCTCAGCAGTGGGATTGCTGGGTTGTTGGGCTTCCCTGGTGACTCAGAGGTTAAAGCCTCTTCCTCCAATGTGGGAGACCCGGATTCGATTCCTGGGTCAGGAAGATCCCCTGGAGAAGGAAATGGCAATCCACTCCAGTATTCTTGCCTGGAGAATCCCATGGACAGAGAAGCCTAGTAGGTTACAGTCCATGGGGTCGCAAAGAGTCGGACACGACTGAGCGACTTCACCTTACCTCATGGTGGTCTTATCCCTAGTTATTTAAGGAATCTGCACACTGTTCTCTATAGTGATTGTATCAGTGTAAGAAGGTTCCCTTTTCTCCACACCCTATCCAGGCATATTACTCAGCTATAAAAAAAGAATGCATTTGAGTCAGGTCTAATGAGATAGATGAACCTAGAGCCTATTATATACAGTCAAGTAAGTTAGAAAGAAAAAGTACCCGTATATTCATGCATATATATGGAATCTAGAACAGAGAAGGCAATGGCACCCCACTCCAGCACTCTTGCCTGGAAAATCCCATGGACGGAGGAGCCTGGTGGGCTGCAGTCCATGGGGTCGCTAAGAGTTGGACACGACTGAGTGACTTCACTTTGACTTTTCACTTCCATGCATTGGAGAAGGAAATGGCAACCCACTCCAGTGTTCTTGCCTGGAGAATCCCAGGGATGGGGGAGCCTGGTGGGCTGCTGCCTATGCGGTCACACAGAGTCAGACACAACTGAAGCGGCTTAGCAGCAGCAGCAGCATGGAACCTAGAAAGGTGGTACCGATGGTCCTACATGCAGGGCAGCAAAGGAGACACAGATATAAAGATCAGACTTTTGGACTCAGTGGGATAAGGCGAGGGTGGGATGATTTGCAAGAACAGCATTTAAACATGCACCTTGCCATATGTAAAACAGGTAACCAGTGAGAGTTTGATGTATAATGCAGGCGTGTACAGTGGTGCTCTGTGACGGCCTGGAGGGATAGGGTGGTGAGGGAGGTGGAAGGGGAGTTCAGGATGTAGGGGACACATGTATACCTATGGCCTATTCATACCGATGTGTGGCATAGACCATCACAATACTGTAATTATCCTCCAATTAAAATTAATTAATTTAAAAAATGTCCCCAAAATTTATTTGAAGGATAAATGTTATGGTCATTCTCTGGATGGGTGTGGTCAGTCCCACTGGAAATCCACAAACTGAGAACAAGAGATGAGGGACTCTTTGAAGGGAAATAAATACTAGTTGCTGGGTAGACAAAACCAGCTGTGAACACCCATGTTCCAGACCAAGGCTCAGGTACCAGGGCTCAGGTTCCTTTGATGCTCTGGCACCAGATCTCATGTTCCATCTCCTCTCCTCTTTTGGGTTATAACGTTTGTTCCCCTCAGCCCTCTGTCTGCCGGCTCCTCAGGGCAGCTCCAAAGAGCACAGCTTCCTCCAGTGCTCTGACAGCGGCCAAGAGCGTTTATCTTTAGACAATTCTAAAAACTGCAGTAAAGTTAGTGTTAGTCGCTCAGTCTTGTCCGACTCTTTGTGACTCCATGGACTGTATCCCGCCAGGCTCCTCTGTTCATGGAATTCTCCAGGCAAGAATACTGGAGTATGTTGCCATTCCCTTCTCCAGGAGATCTTCCACGCTCAGGGGATTGAACCTAGGTCTCCTGCATTGCAAGCAGACTTTTTACCATCTGAGCCACCAGGGCAGCCCCAAATCACTTCTCAGTTCATTGCATAACAAATTCATAATGCATAAATGCAACACGAGCTGAAATGGAGCAGCAGCAGAAGCTTCCAAACAAAGCCTCAGGAAAATGAGAAGACCCTAAAAGACGTTTTCTGAAGGATTACAGTCTATCTCACCTGCTTCTCCCACTCCCATCCTGGGGGAGGGGCTTCCCCTCCCACAGTAAGCTGTAACTGTCAAGGCAGAGCAGTCACTCTGTTAATTATAAAGCAATAAAAATAGTGGGCATTGATCTTAAGCATTTCCATTCTACACATTCAGGTTTAAATGAAGGTTATTCCTCTGATGCCACTTAAGAGAAACGTGAGGCGCCTGGAGAATTCCATGGATAAAGGAGCCTGGCGGGCTACAGTCCATGGGGTTGCAAAGAGTCAGACACGACTGAGCCAGTAACACTTATCACTTTTTTTTCACTAGAAAATAATGTTTTAAGTATTCATTCCAGGTTAAGTGAACTCAGAGTTGAGCTTCTATAAACAAGGTATTTTAAAATCTGAACTGGATTGTATGTGAGTAACAGAATGATTTCTGATTTCTGAGATCCCTTTACATCTCATGCTTCAAAAGTTACTTGCTGGTAAGTATGCCTGGGGATGAACAGAGTATATCTCTACTGGCACAAGGGGGTACCCTGCTCCTCAACCAGAAACATGCCAGTGAGAGCAACTTCTATCATCCACTTGATGATGTATTCAGCTATTCTTTAGGAACGCCAGGATTTCAGTGGGACATGGATTTAGGCATAATGTTATGCCAATCCGGGTGTTGCTCATTGTTGTTCAGTTGCTGAATTGTGTCCGACTCTTTGCAACCCCATGGACTGCAGCATGCCAGATCCCCCTGTCCTATGCTATCTCCTGGAGGTTGCTCAAACTCATGTCCATTGGGTTGATGATGCTATCTAATCATCTTATCTTCTGCTGCCCTTTCTCCTTTTATCTTCAATCTTTCCCAGCTTTAGGGTCTTTTCCAATGAGTTGGACAATCCAAGTGTAACACACCAATCTAGGTATAGAAATATTTTGGAATAATAATATTTTGGCTTATACTTATGCTCACTACATATAATATATTATTCTGAATGTTTTATACATATTAACTCATTTAACCTTTACTACAGCATATAAGGGAAATAAGGTCATCAACATTTCCACTTTACAGAAGAGGAAACTAAGCTATGAAGATAACCTGCCCAAGGTCACATATCTGGTAAGTAGTACAGCCAAGAGTTTGACCCAGGCAGCTTTAAAATCTGTGCTCTTAATGGCTACTCTTTACCACAACTATACAAGTTATATTTTCCATCTGCAGTAAAATCCAAGATATCCTTTGGTGACTTTAAATGGTTTAGCTGAGAATTTCCAACCCCATGGTCTGGAGCAAGAACTGAAGACAGTCAGTGTGAGGATCATTTTATCCAATAACTATGACACAGTGGACTTCTGATATTTATTTTCAATTCCTTTTTCAAAGAACTGGAGAAAACCTTTATAGGTTTCTAATGGCTGGTCTGTTTAGGTCAGTTCTGAATTGTATGCTAAGTCGCTTCAGTCGTGTCCGACTCTGTGCAACCCCATAGACGGCAGCCCACCAGGCTCTGCCATCCCTGGGATTCTCCAGGCAAGAACACTGGAGTGGGTTGCCATTTCCTTTTCCAGTGCCGGAAAGTGAAAAGTTAAAGTGAAGTCTCTCAGTCGTGTCTGACATTTTGCGACCCCATGGACTGCAGCCCACCAGGCTCCTCTGTCCATGGGATTTTCCAGGCAAGAGTGCTGGAGTGGGGTGCCATTGTCTTCTCCAAGTTCTGAATTATGTTCTTTTAATGTTTTTAATGGAATGCGTATAGATTTAAGAGTAAGAAAGACCCTGTTCACTGTCCAAGCTCCATCACTGGTTTCTTTACCAGTTAGGTTGAGTATGGGCTTCCCCGTGTCTCAGACAGTAAAGACTCTGCCTGCAATGTAGGATACCAGGCTTGATCCCTGGGTCAAGAAGATCCTCTGGAGAAGGGAATTGCAAACCACTTCAATATTCTTGCCTGGAGAATTCCACGGACAGAGGAGCCTGGCAGACTATACAGTCCATGGTGTCCCAAAGAGTTGGATGTGACTGAGTCACTAACACTTTGACTTCACTTTTTCAAATGAGTGTATCTATGCCAATTTTTCAGGCTTATTGTGGGAGTTAAAAGAGACTCTCCTTCATGACTCCAGAGACACTCCACCGTGATCCTGTATAAAGCATTCGCTGTAACTCAGTGCCTCACTTTCTATCTGTGATATCATGTGTGCTTCATCCCTCAGCTATGTCTGACTGTTTGCGACCCTGTGGACTGTAACCCGCCAGGCTCCTCTATCCATGGTGATTCTCCAGGCAAGAATACTGGAGTCGGTTGCCATGCCTTCCTCCAGGGGATCTTCCCAACCCAGGGATTGAACCCAGGTCTCCTGCATTACGGGCAGATTCTTTAACATCTGAGCCACCAGGTGAGCCAATGAATACTAGAATTGGTAGGCCATCCCTTCTCCAGGGCAACTTCCAGACCCAGGAATCGAACGGGGGTCTCCTGCGTTGCAAGCAGATTCTTTACCAGCTGAGCTACCAGTGAAGCCCTATGTTATATCATAGGGGTATAATAAATACAAGTTGGGTGATGAATGAAAGGACCTGAAACACACTGTATTTCATTGGCTCTCAAAACACTCATATTTTAACTTCTCCGGACTTGGAATATATCCCACCATCATGGAATATTACAATAGATCTTGGCCAGGTGATTGTTGAGTTGTTGTCATAATTTGGTTTTTATTCCAGGGGTATTCAAAGATTGAATATAAGTCCTGGTAGCCATTTGAGAAACCTTTCACGGATACCTTTTGGTAAAAGACATTTCAGCATCAAAACCTACAGAATGGGTATCAGCTGCATGGAAGAATAGGCCTGGAGAGACCAGTGTACCACTTTCAAGAACTGCTGTGTCCTCAGGGCATTTAATGGCACAGAGGTGCTTTTATATGGGGAGGAAAAATGAACGTGTCTATTCTGAGTCCAACGAGGGTGAGAAGAGCTGGACACTGAGTGTCACCACCTTAAGCAATGCTCCAGGCAGTTTATCTTGTGTATATATTCCATTTTGTGTTGGTACAAGAATGATGGAAGATAAGAGTTCAGACTGAAATGAGCCTGAAAAGCATTTCCAAATAAAATTATGAGTGATAAGTAAGCATAGTGCTGTTTAATTGGCAGTGGTTTTTGTTTGTTTTTTGGTTTGTTTTGCTTTTAGTCTGGTATATGTTTAAAGGGCTTCCTACGTGGTGCGGTAGTGAAGAATCTGCCTGCCAGTGCATGAGATGCGGGTTCAATCCTGGGTCAGAAAGACGGCCTGGAGGAGGAAATGGCACCCCACTCCAGTATTCTTGCCTGGAGAATCCCATGGAGGGAGGAGCCTGGTGGGCTACTGTTCATGGGGTTGGTTGCAAAAAGTCAGACACAACTGAATGAGTGCACGCACACACACACGCACACACACACACACATATGTTAAAAGGTACATAACATTACAGGTTTGACAATGCCATGTTGCAGTCATAAATATGATATACAAACAAGAAATTATAGCTATTAATTATTGTTTTGATTTCTTCACTGTGTGATGGATTTGCATTGAAAACAGATCCTTTACTATGTATAATCTATACAAGCAGCACTCATTTTTTTTATTGGAGTAAAACTGCTTTACAATGTTGCGATAGTCTCTGCTGTACAACACCATGAATCGGCCGTATGTCTGCATACGACCACTCCCTCTTGGACCTCCCTCCCACCCTCTCCCCTCATCCCACCTCTCCAGTTCATCTCAGGGCACCGAGCTGAGCTTCCTGTGCTTTACAGCAGGTTCCCACTAACTGCTAAACAGAAAATTCCTGACTGGGAAAATATGTTAATATATTGCCCATGCTTTATAGCAGGCTAGTAGAAACCTGCTATAAAGCACAGGGTGCATATAGTTGGAATCATTCAGGGTGATTGGCTTTATTCACTTAATAATATGCATCTAAGATTATCCTCATCGATTGTGCTTCCTCACCTGCAAAATGGGAATGATAACACCTGGTTTGGAGAGTTACTGAGGAGATTAAAGAGATAATGTATGTAAAACACACAAACATAGCTCATAGGGACTAAGCACTTACGTGCCAGGCTTTTTATAGGTATCAAACAGTTTAATCCTGGTAACAATTTCATGAAGTGGACATTATGCTTTTACAGAGAAGGAAACAAGCAATTTGCATCATCAGAGCCAACTTTTAAACCCAGGCCATCTGGTTCCAGAGCCTGTGTTCTCAAATGCAGCCCTCAACTGCCATCCTGGGCATACAGCATCTGTCAGGCTGCAGTCCACGGGGTCGCAAAGAGTCGGACATGAATGAGCACGCAGCACGCACACACACAGACGTGATAATTACTGTTATCACTCAGAGCTTGGGGCATCCAATTTTTATTTGGAATTATGGTATGATTAGAAACCCTGGTTGGTGTGTACACCCGTGGTGGATTCATGTCAATGTATGGCAAAACCAATACAGAATTGTAAAGTAAAATAAAAAATAAATTAAAAAAAATAAATAAATAAAAATAAAAAAATTAAAAAAATTAAAAAAAGGAAGAAAAATGTATAAGAAAAAATACTACTTACACTAACCTTGGAAATTTGGGTATTTCACAATGAGAGACCCACTGGTGGTACTTCCTCTCCATTCATGCTGTCCCAATCTTAGTAGGGGTCTGGGCTGTGATAGACTCAGGCGGCTATTTAAGTTAAAATTAACTGAAATAAAATTCAGTCCCCCAGTGGTACTAGTTCCATCTCAAGAGCTCAGTGGACACATGTGCCTATTGGCCATCAGCTTAGAAGGCATCTCCATCCTCACAGAATCTCTGGGTCAGCTCTGGTCTAGGTTCTTCCAGTTTCTCACTCGCACCGTCATCTCCTAAGTGAGGTCCGCATTCCTAGGTCTTATTTCCTGGCTCATTTAGTGAATATTTACTGGGCATCTTTCACACGTGAGATATTTGTGGATGCAGCAAGGCACAGAATCAGACATGGGCCACCTCCCAGTTCTTGCAGGCTTCCTCCAGCCTGGACTGTCTCCTACAGGTCATGTTCTGTCTGCTTCCCAAGGTATCTGCTTTAAAATGCAAGTCTGAGCGTGTCTCTTTTCACCTTGGATCCTTCCAGAAGAACCTCTTTGCCCACAAAATAACCTCATTACGCTTTAGCATGCAGCAAGGTCCTCTAATATCTGGCCTCTGCCTTCTCCAGCCTTCCAGCCCTCACTGGTCCAAAGGGCCATGGGTTATCTGCTGCCAGGGGTCCTCCTGGGTACTGGGACCACTGGCACCACCTTTTTAGACCATGCTGAGCTCTGTGCCTGCAAAGCCAAATAAGACTAGCCCTTGCCCTTTAAGGGAACACTAACCCACCGAATATAACATACGATATGACACCCATGGTAATAAGGGAACATAAAGCAGCAAAGTTGAGAAATGCTGTTCGGATGAGGGTCGTGGCTCATAGAAGGCTTCTGTCTAAACAAAGTGACTGTCACCTAGTAGACTCTCCATAGATGGCTGTGCAAAAAATGTTTGTTGTTGTTCAGTCCCTAAGTTCAGTCCCTGACACTTTGCAACTGGATGAACTACAGCGCGCCAGGCCTCCTTGTCCCCAGATAAAGTAAGTGCCTCATGTTAATAATGATAACCAATTCAGGCCTTGAGAACACCTTATGTGCCCAGCTTGGGGTAAGTGGCTCTCCATGCATTTTAATCATTTATCCTGCATAACCACCTGTGAGATGCATTTGTTGTTGTTGTTTTTCAGCGCTACGTCTTTACAACTCTTTTCGACCTCATGGACTGCTGTGTGCTAGGCTCCTCTGTCCTTCACTGTCTCCTGGAGTTTGCTCACATTCATGTCCATTGAGTTGGTGATGCTGTCTAACCATCTCATCCTCTGTTGTCCCCTTCTCCTTTTGCCTTCAGTCTTTCCCAGCATCAGGGTCTTTTTCAGTGAGTCAGCTCTTCCCATCAGGTGGCCAGAGTATTGGAGCTTCAGCTTCAGCATCAGTCCTTCCAATGAATATTCAGGGTTGAGTTATGTATTCTGCTCTGTTTTATAGAGGAGGAGATGGGCTTAAGTCCCATGCCCACCATCACCCTAGCTAGTTGGCTGCTGGAGCATTGCATGAATTCAGCATGGTCTGACTCTAAAGCTTGGTCTTCTCATCACCAGGCCAAACTCTTGCCCATTGTGAATGCAGCAGGGTTTTGTAGAGTGAATAGGAGTGTCTCACCCAGACCGCAAAGGAGATGGGCAACAAAGGTGGAGGGAAAAGCAAAGATATTGAGGCCCAGAGAGGTTAGCTCAGTTGCTCGAGTTCACACAGTGAGCATTGGGAGTTTCAACATGTTTCAGAGAACGCATTAAATGTCAAGGCTGGAGATGATGAAATGAGAAATGGAAGGAGTTTTTTTAAAAAAAAAAAAACCCTTTTACTCTCCCACTTGCTATGTAAAAATAAAAGGACTATTGATTGGTAGGGCCGAACATGCCGTTAGTAATAAGATTCCCTCTGAAAATCCTTTAAAGTCTCCATAATTAATTTATTTGGGAGGTGAAACAAACCATGCACATGAAATGAGCTGAACTTATTAACAGGTCTGCACAGGGTCCATTGCCTGAAGCCACCCAGCCTGATGCTGAGCACTGGGACTCAGGTCTGCACTCAGCATTTCCATCGCAACTGGAATCAGTCTCTGAATCAATTATTGATCACACCCGGGATTCAAGCAGCAGTCTCTGTCTTGGCTACAGGAGCCCAGTTCTGCTGAAGCTTCTGCCCCTGTTCTTGCCCTGCTGGACACAACCAAGAGTGGGAGGTGTGGAGGAGAGTGGGGGCCCTTTCACCCTGAGAACTCCCTACTCCATTCTTCCTCGTTGCTTCTCTGAGTATATCCAGTGGAAACACACCTGATTGTAAGGATCTAGCCATTGAGAAGCCCCTTGTTGCATGACAGGATAACCTGGCTTAGAAATTCAAGAAGAGGCAAAACTCATCTATGCTCATAAAGTCAAAATTGTATAATCTGGGTGGGTGAAGTCTTGGCTGGGAAAAGGACATGGGAACTTAGTGGGAAGATTGAAATGTCTGCCTCGGTCCTGATGGTCTCCGAGCACAACTAAGGTTTGTGCATTTTATTATACGTAAGTTCAGTTCAGTTCAGTCGCTCTATGGCGTCCGACTCTTTGGGACCCCATGGACTGTAGCACGCCAGGCTTCCCTGTCCATCACCAGCGCCTGGAACCTACTCAGACTCATGTTCATAGAGCCGGTGATGCCATCCAACCATCTCATCCTCTGTCATCTCAAAAGAGAAAGAAAGAAAGTTTTTATTACTTGTCTTGTTCCTTCCGATATAAAACAGTAAATAATAATAATAAACAATGGCTGAAAGTGAAAGTCATTCAGTCGTGTCTGACTCTTTGCAACCCCATGGACTATAAACAGGCCATAGGATTCTCCAGGCAAGAATACTGGAGTGGGTAGCCTTTCCCTTCTCCAGGGGATCTTCCCAACTCAGTGACTGAACCCAGGTCTCCCACATAGCAGGTGGATTCTTTACCAGCTGAGCCACCAGGGAAGCCCAAACAATGGCTAGCTCTGGTATACTTCATGCTGGGAATTGTCCAAGAGTTTGTTAATAAAAAAAAAATTATTAAGACTTTATAAGAGCAGTTTTAGGTTCATAGCAAAACTGAAATGAAGGTACAGCAATGTTATATATATTTCCTGCTCCCCTCCCTCCAAATTGTCCCCCAACATCAACATCCTCCATGAAGTGGTACTTCTTTTCCAACTGACGAACTTACACTGCTACTGCGGCTAAGTTGCTTCAGTAGTGTCCGACTCTGTGCGGGCCCATAGACGGCAGCCCATCAGGCTCCACTGTCCCTGGGATTCTCCAGGCAAGAACACTGGAGTGGGGTGCCATTTCCTTCTCCAAGGCATGAAAGTGAAAAGTGAAAGTGAAGTCACTCAGTCGTGTCCAACCCTCAGCGACCTCATGGACTGCAGCCCACCAGGCTCCTCCGTCCATGGGATTTTCCAGGCAAGAGTACTGGAGTGGGGTGCCATTGCCTTCTCTGAACTTACACTAACACATCATAATTATCCAAAGACCACAGTTTACGTGGGGCTCATCCTCGGAGCTGTCTATTCTATGGCTTTCAGCAATTGTATAACGACATGTAATGATATATACATCAGTGTGGTATCTTTTTTTTTTTTAACTGCCCTGAAACCTTCTGTTTTCACAAGAGTCAGACATGACTGAGTGACAAAGTGCACAGCACCCACAGAGGGCTCCAGGAGGGACCGAGGCCCCAAGGCACCTCCTTGAGTTTCCTGTGAAAGCCCCGTGACCTTCTTATGTCCAAGTGAGGGTGAACCTGCCACCCAAAGACAGAGATTAGGGTTCCCACCAACACTGAGATGTAAAATCAGAAGCATTTTATCCGAGAGCCACAGAAAAAGTTGTACAGGTTACATGGTTTTGCAAGTATTTTAACAAATGCCATCATTTAATCTTAACAAAAACTGTGTGAAAGAAGAGGATTATCATTCTTATTCGACAGATCTGGAGAGAATGAAAGATTAAAGAGGTGGATAGTGGCTGACGCCAGGCTGAAATCCAGGAGCCTAACTCCAAATTCATTGCTTGCTTTCTTACACCACAATGACAAGGGCATCCTTTGAGGAGACAAAAGAATTGCCCAGAGGTGTCTCTTGGGAAATTATCTTGCTATATTGCTAACTCTATGAGAGGCTGTTGCAAAGCTCTTATAACAGAAAGGCTCAAGGACAAAGTGAAGAGCCCCCCCATTGCATGGTTTAGTGCAGGAATTTAAAGCACAGTGCAAAGCAAGAGGAACAAGGTGAGTGGTTGATGGGTTTAGGGCATGGAGCAAGTAGGGAAGAAGGACCGTATTGCTTGCACCCGGGTTTATACAGTGCTCCCATGTCCCATCTCTGTCTGCTTCCTCAGTCTTCCTGCCTGATGCAATGGTTACAAGGGGGAGAGTTGAGGCTAAAGAATGCTGGGCGGTGCTCAGTTGCTCCTGTTGTGTCTGACTCTTTGCGACCCCATGCTCCTCTGCCCATGAAATTCTCCGAGCAAGAATACTGGAATGGGTTGCCATTTTTACTCCAGGGGATCTTCCCAACCCAAGGATCGAACCTGTATCTCCTGCACTGCGGGCAGATTCTTTAGGACCGAGCCCCAGGGTAAGGAGGCTAAAGAGGGATGGTGACAGATGAAGATGCCTGGGACCCACACGGCGTATTTGTTCTGTTGGAGGGACAGAGGGCTGGTTGCTCCTGACCCATAGCTGAAGCTCAGCACCTGATGAGCAGCGGTGGCCCCTTTCATTTGGCAGAGGGCTCGTGGGCCCAGGATGGGAGTCACCCGTGGGTGGCTGATTTAAGAGCTCATAAATGTAGAGTGCCTGGTGTACACCGAATGCACTCTGATTATCTGGAGCCTCAGGAGCTTCGTGTATATTTAGTGAGTCGTGGAAATTTGATGCCTCTCGGTCTTTCATCCCCTTCTACGTTCAGCACCCACGTGCTCTCCTTCACCTATGCCAACATCTCCCTATGTAACTTTTCTATATCTATATGCACTTAACACGCCTAATGAATTTTGCCTGTATCTTGCAAACTGTTTGCTTCTTTACTTCATGTTGCTTATTCTCTTTGTTTGTGTTTTTTATTTCTACCTAGCAGAACTGAATATCGTAAATAATGCAGCAAACAACTTACAGATGTGTAGGGGTGTCTGCACGTATCTTTGTGGGGACCAGGGACTAGGAACTTTTTGGGCCAATGGATGGTCAGAGACAGCCAAACACAAGGAACGTATGTAAGCTGTGGAGTTAAGCCTGAGCTTGAGCTCAGCTCCATCACTGCTGGGGCCAGGTTATTAGCCTTGCTGATCTGTTTTCTCATGGAAAAGGGTGTGAGTACATATACCTCCAAGTTTTTGAAGATGTCATGATTTATTAAATAAGACGGAAAATTTAAGCATGTACTAAGCATTAATATATGCCCTACAAGTACTGTATAAATGTAGGTTTACATTGATGAAAGAGTTTTACTCCGATGAAGTTTGCACTTCCTTTCTGTGCCTTTATAAAAAAAAAAAAAGAGATATAATTGACATTGAACATTAGTTTCAAGTGAACAATATGATTCAATATTTGTATATACAGTGAAATGATCACCATAATAATGTGATAAAAAAATCTAGTTAATATTTGTCATCATAGTAATTATAATTATTTTTCTTTTGCTGAGAACTTTTATAATTTTTTCTCTTAACTTTCAAATGTGCAACACAGTAGTATTAACTATAATTCAGTTCAGTTCAGTCGCTCAGTCGTGTCCAACTCTTTGCGACCCCATGAATCTCAGCACACCAGGCCTCCCTGTCCATCACCATCTCTTGGAGTTCACTCAGATTCACGTCCATCGAGTCAGTGATGCCATCCAGCCATCTCATCCTCTGTCGTCCCCTTCTCCTCCTGCCCCCAATCCCTCCCAGAATCAGAATCTTTTCCAATGAGTCAACTCTTCACATGAGGTGGCCAAAGTACTGGAGTTTCAGCTTTAGCATCATTCCTTCCAAAGAAATCCCAGGGTTGATCTCCTTCAGAATGGACTGGTTGGATCTCCTTGCAGTCCAAGGAACTCTCAAGAGTCTTCTCCAACACCACAGTCCAAAAGCATCAATTCTTCAGTGCTCAGCCTTCTTCACAGTCCAACTCTCACATCCGTACATGACTACTGGAAAAACCATAACCTTGACTAGATGAACCTTAGTCGGCAAAGTAATTTCTCTGCTTTTCAATATGCTATCTAGATTGATCATAACTTTTCTTCCAAGGAGTAAGCATCTTTTAATTTCGTGGCTGCAGTCACCATCTGCAGTGATTTGGGAGCCCAAAAAAATAGTCTGACAGGCTGTAATTAAATCCCAGTGACATATATGTTTTACAACTGGATGTTTGTATCATTTAACCCCCTTCACTTATTTTGCCCATCCCTTACCCACAAACTCTGGCAACAATCAATCTCTTCTACCATCATTCAGATTCCATATATAAGTGAGATTATGTGGCATTTGTCTTTCTCTGTCTGACTTATCTCAGCATAATGCTTTCAAAGTCCACTCATGTTGTTGCAAATGGCAAGATTGCATTTTTTTTGTAAATAATATTCTTCTATCTATCTTTTGCAATCTATTCGAATGCAAAAGCTGGAAGTCAAGAGATACCTGGAGTAATAGGCAAATTTGGCCTTGGAGTACAAAATGAAGCAGGTCAAAGGCTAACAGAGTTTTACCAAGAGGATTCACTGGTCATAGCAAACACTCTCTTCCAACAACACAAGAGATGACTCTACACGTGGACATCACCAGATGGTCAACACCAAAATCAGACTGATTATATTCTTTGCTGCCAAAGATGGAGAAGCTCTACTCAGTCAGCAAAAACAAGACCAGGAGCTGACTGTGGCTCAGATCATGAACTCCTTAATGCCAAATTTAGACTTAAATTGAATATAGGGAAAACCACAAGACCATTCAGATATGACCTAAATCAAATCACTTATGCTTATGACAAACAAATTCAAGGGATTAGCTCTGATAGACAAAGTGCCTAAAGAACTATGGATGGAGGTTCATGACATTGTAGAGGAGGCAGTGATCAAGACCATCCCCAGGAAAAAGAAACACAAAAAGGCAAAATGGTTGTCTGAGGAGGCCTTACAAACAGCTGAGAGAAGAAGAGAAGTGAAAGGCAAAGGAGAAAAGGAAAGATATGCTCACCTGAGTGTAGAGTTTCAAAGAGTAGCACAGAGAGATAAGAAAGCCTTCCTAAGTGAACAACGAAAAGAAATAGAGGAAAACAATAGAATGGGGAAGACTAGAGATCTCTTCAAGAAAATTAGACATACCAAGGGAGCATTTCATACAAAGATGGGCACAATAAAATACAGAAATGGTATGGACCTAACAGAAGCAGAAGATATTAAGAAGAGGTGGCAAGAATACACAGAAGAACTACACAAAAAAGATCTTCATGACCCAAATAACCACAATGGTATGATCACTCACCTAGAGCCAGACATCCTGGAATGCGAAGTTAAGTGGGCCTTAGGGAGCGTCACTATGAACAAAGCTAGTGAAGGTGATAGAATTCCAGCTGAGCTAGTTCAAGTCCTAAAAGATGATGCTGTGAAAGTGCTGCACTCAATATGCCAGCACATTTGGAAAACTCAGCAGTGGCCACAGGACTGGAAAAGGTGTTTTCATTTCAATCCCAGAGAAGGGCAATGCCAAAGAATGTTCAAACTATCACACAATTGCACTTATTTTCACACTCTAGCAAAGTAATGCTCAAAATTCTCCAAATCAGGCTTCAACAGTATGTGAACTAAGAATTTTCAGATGTTCAAGCTGGATTTAGAAAAGGCAGAGAAGCCAGAGATCAAATTGCCAACATCCATTGGATCATAGAAAAAGCAAGAGAGTTCCCAAAAAACATCTACTTCTGCTTCATTGAGTACGCTAAAGCCCTTGACTGTGTGTATCACAAACAACTATGGAAAATTCTTCAAGAGATGGCAATACCAAACCACCTTACCTGTCTTCTGCAAAACCTGTATGCAGATCAAGAAGCATCAGTTAGAACCAGACATGAAACAATGGACAGGTTCAAGATTGGGAAAGGAGTACGTCAAGGCTGTATACTGTCACCCTTCTTATTTATGGACAAGCTTATTTCTTCTTGTTCATCTTAAAGGAAATCAGTCCTGAATATTCATTGGAAGGACTGATGCTGAAGCTGAAACTCCAATACTTTGGCCAACTGATGTGAAGAGCTGACTCATTAGAAAAGACCCTGATGCTGGGAAAGATTGAAGGCAGGAGGAGAAGGGGACGACAGAGGATGAGAGGGTTGGATGGCATCACTGACTGTATGGACGTGAGTTTGAGCATACTCTGGGAGATGGTAAAGACAGGGAAGCATGTTGTGCTGCAGTCCATGGGCTCGCAAACAGTCAGACATGACTGAGTGACTGAGTAACAATATCTATCTATCTGCCACCTTTTATTTATCCTTTAATCCATTGATGGATACTTAGATTCTTCAATGTCTTGGCGGTTGTTTGTAATGCTGCAATGAACACAGGAGTGCACAAACCTTACCTGGCTAGTGTTTTCACTTCCTTCAGATAAATACCCAGAAGTGGAGTTGCTGAATCATATAGTAGTGCGGGCACAAAGCTGGCAGATAGACTCTGAAGTTACTGGACTTCCCCGGTGAGTCCAGCGGTAAGGACCTGCCTGCCAATGCAGGAGATGTAAGAAAGCGGGTTCGATCCCTGGGTTGGGGAGATACCCTGGAGAAGGGCACGTCAGTCCACTCCAGTATTCTTGCCTGGAGAATCCATGACAGAGGAGCCTGGTGAGCCACAGCCCATAAGTTCGCGAAGAGTCAGGCACAACTGAAGCAACTTTGGGGCACATATATGCTATTTTTTTGTAGTGGCTTCACTAATTTACATTCCTACCAACAGTGCAGAAGGGTTCCCTTTTCTCCATATCCTCATCAACACTGATATTTCTTTCTGATGATGTCCATTCTAACGGACATGAGACAATATCTCATTGTAAGCTTCATTGCATTTCCCTGGTAATAAGTGATGCTGAGTACTTTTTCATTTACCTGTTGGCAATTTGGATTTCTTTGAACAAATGACTTCAGATCCTCTGCCTGTTCTTAAGTAGGATTGTTTGGTTTTTTGCTGTTGAATTGTGTGAGTTTTTTTAAAAAATATTTTTTTTGGTTATTAATCCCTTGTCAGAGATGTGATTCACAAATGGTTTTCTCTCATTCAGTACGTTGCCTTTTTATTTTGTGGATGGTTTCCTTAGCTGTGAAGAAACTCCCTGTGTCCTTTAGATGCCATGAAAGTCTCCTGCAGAGCCACATTTCAGTTACTCAAGGTTACTTTTCTGCTCAGAGAATACAATGGATGGGAATTTATACCTGTTGAGCCCACAGCAGCCATTCTAGTGGCTGTGTGCCTGCTGTATTATTATGGTCCCACCAGGGAGGGAAGCACAGGTGTTGTGGGGACACAGTTTACCTAGTCAGGAGGAGAAGGGAAACTCTAGGAAGGCTCCCTGGAGTCGGTGAGCTTTGACTTGAAATTTGTAGGATGAGTGGGCATCAGCTGATTAAAATTGGGAGGAGGAGAATGTAGGAAGTCCAGCTGTAGGCAGGCAGAATGGTATGGTTGACGAGTGACCTCTTGCTTCACATGGACCGGTCCTGAAAGATTAAAGGCCCAAAGATGGATGTAGAGTTGAATATTTATATTTGCTTTTATTCAAGTCTAAGGAGTAAAAACTGTAGTGAAATTAGGAAAACGGATGAAGAGGAGTAAGAAGTGTTTGTGTGCTGTGATTATGGAAATTTCTTTCTTTCTTTCTTTTAATGTGTGAGATGCTTCTGTGCGTGTGTGCTAAATCACTTCAGTCGTGTCTGACTCCTTGCAACCCTATGGTCTGTAGCCCACCAGGCTCCTCTGTTCATGGGATTCTCCAGGCAAGAATACTGGAGTGGGTAGCCATACCCTCCTCCACAGGATCCTCCTAGCTCAGGGATCAAAGCCTGGTGTCCCGCACTGTGGGCAGATTCTTTACCATCTGAGCCACAAGGGAACCCCTGAGATGGTTCTAGCCTCCTGAATACTACCCAATATAATGGTTTTAATTTCATGTCAGGAAGGTGGTAAGAATGGAGGGTCTGAGCTGTCTCTTCTGGGATTCTTAGTCAATATGCTTGAGGCTAAAATGACAGGTATTCAAACCTGGCTGTGGTAGAGTTAAAAGGCAGCTTCATTTTTTTCTTCCCTGAGGGAAAGTAGGGAGGCAGAAGACTTAGCATCCATTGAATTCATTCTAATTTCTTCCTGTTGGAATGTATCTCCTGCTCCCTGGTCAGCTGCAATAGAAAGTGGCCTTGAGAGTTAGGGTGGAGGTTATCTTAATGGTTATTTTAATGTAAATAGAACTTTAAACAATTCTTCCAGGAAGCAGCACTCAGACAAACTCTCTGACAGGTCTGAGGTTTTATTGTATTAAGTGGTTCTTCCCAGGAAAAAAAACGTGAGTGAGTCTGGTCACCTCTTACCCTGACACAAGCTTTTTTCAGGAAGGGACACACCAAACTTCATTAGGGAAAGCAGAAGGCCCCATTATGAACCACTTTAATACAGCTTTTATTCAGTTGGCCATTTGCTAATTTAATAAACATTGCATATCCCCTGGCCGATACTCAGAAGTTTGAGATGTCAATTCCTGAAGGATTCAGTGGAAAAGCTTGAGAGAAAACTAGAGATGAACATTCCAGTTTTTAGAGAGGGAGATGTGCCTCGCTCATGTTCAGAAGGAAAAGCCAGGAAGATGGAGAGAGCAGTGGACCCAAAGGCAGTGCCTGGGCTTGGAGTCCCGACTTTGGCATTCTCAGGCTTCGTGCCCTCTCCGAGTGCCTGGACTTCTCTGAGTCTTAGCTTCCTTATCTGTAAAATGGACAGGCTAGTAGCTTCCTTCTAGAACTGTGAGCACTGGGTGAGATGAGGGGTATAAAGACCTTAGCCTTGTGTTTGCGATGCAAAGTCTTTGCCTTTGAGTGAGTTGGCACTGCAAGAGGAAAACGAGGGTGTTCTGGGAGCCCATGCGGAGGATGGAGAGCCTTGCCAAGGTGGGCGGTTGTGGTCCGATGCCTGCAACCCTGAGCTCTGTTCTTGTGGCAGGTGTGGGAGGAGTGGGAGGGGCCACAGCTGGCTCAGACTCTTCCCCCTGAACCAATAAAGGCTGAAAGGTGGAGGCCGAATTGCAAAAATTCTATTTGCCTTTATTCAAGTCTAAGGAGTAAGAATTGGAGAAGACTCTTGAGAGCCCCTTGGACTGCAAGGAGATCCAACCAGTCCATCCTAAAGGAAATCAGTGCTGAACATTCATTGGAAGGACTGATGCTGAAGCTGACATTCCAATACTTTGGCCACCTGATGCGAAGAGCTGACTCATTAGAAAAGACCCTGATGCTGGGAAAGATTGAAGGTGGGAGGAGAAGCGGACGACAGAGGATGAGAGGGTTGGATGGCATCACCGACTCAGTGGACATGAGTTTGAGTAAACTCTGGGAGCTGGTGATGGACAGGGAAGCCTGGCGTGCTGCAGTCCATGGGGTCACCAAGAGTCGGACAAAACTGAGCGACTGAACTGAACTGAACTGAACTGAACTGAAGGAATAAGAATGGTAGTGAAATTAGGAAAACTGATGAAGAGGAGGAGTGAGAAGTATTTATGATTATGTGAGTTTCATTTTTTTTCAGTTGTGGGATGGTTCTAGCCTTCAGTGAATGCAACCCAATATAACAGTTTAATTTCATGTCAGGAAGGTCCTAGAAACAGAGGATCTGCGCTGTCTCTTCCAGGATTCTTAGTTACATGCATGAGGCTAAGATGACAAAGCACCTATTCAAAGGCACATATTCCTTACAAGGAACAGTTTCAGGCAGGAAAGGCATGGCGGCAAAACTCAGCACCTAGGAAGTAAAGAAAAAGGTTCCGGTGCTCTCAGGTGGCAGGGCGAGTGACGGAGCTGGGAACTGACTGTAAGCCTGTGCTCCATTGCAGCATCTCCAGGGCAGATGGAGCTTCAGATATATTGACCAGAGGCCATGGGAACCCTGGATGTGGTCTACCCAGTGTTCAGTCTCAGGGTCATAATGGGGGTGCCTCTAGGAGTGGAGGGCAGAGTTTCAGGCAGTGGGTGATCCCCACAGTCAAGAGCCTTTGGGGAGAAGCTAGTATTTGGGGAAGGAAGGTTAGGACCCTTTGATGGAAGCCCCCTCCTGCTGAAAATGACATCACACTCCAGAAATTACAAGTGAACTGCTGAGTCAGAGTCAGAAAATGCAAGAAATGGTAAAATGCATACTCTAGAAACTGTAGATCATAAGACAATCCAAGAAAGACTTTCAAATAAGTACATTTATAATCTTCAGAGAGATAAAGGAAGGGATAGAAGCCATGAGGTAAGAACAGGGCATCATGGCATAAGAATGAGTGAATTTGAGGAAGAAACAAACAGAAATTTAAGAAATAAATATGCAGTAACTGAAATGAGAAAAAAAGGACTCATTAATTGGTGCATGTTAAGTCGCTTCAGTTGTGTCTGACTCTGCAACCCCATGGAGAGTAGCCCACCAGGCTCCTTTATCCACGGGATTCTCTAGGCAAGGATACTGGAGTGGATTGCTATTTCCTCCTCCAGAGGATCTTCCTGACCCAGGGATCGAACCCACATCTCTGTCTCGTTTGTCTCCTGGATTTGCAGGTGGATTCTTTTCCACTAGCTTCCCCTGAGAAGTCTCATTAAGTGGCAGACTAGAGTATTTGAAGAGATAAGTAATCGAATGGAAGACAGAGCTAAGAAAGTAAGCAAAATGGAGCACAGGTATGAAGGAGGAACTATTAGAAAAGGAAGCTAGATCAAAACAAAAATACATCTAATAAGAGTGTCAGAAAGTTAGACTGGATATACCAGAGAAGAAGTACCCCTTCAAGGCAAAATGATAGAGAATTTTTCTGTTTTGAAGAAAGCTATATAAGATATTAACAGATTTCTCAGAGTTTTGAAAAGTATAAATAAAGCAAATTAATTCATAGCCATACCTTAGAAAACCAGAACATCAAAGAGAAAGAAAGAGGCATATTATTTATGAAAAATGCATGCTTCTTACAGACTCTGAAATATAACATCTAAAGTAAAGAAAAGCAGCATGCATAATTCAGTTTTCGTCAACTACTTTATTTTGGCTGTACTTCTTTCATTTTAAGGCTTTTTTCCTTTGAATATCTCTTTTTAAGAGAGTTTAACTCTTCAAGTATGCCCAGTTTTATGTCCTGCTTTTTCATTTAACCTGTCATGAATTACCCAATATTATTTCTAAAAACAATTTTTAATGTTGAGAAGTCTCAAACCTGCAGAAATGTTTCAAGTACAAGAAAAAGAACATCCCCTCCCCAGAGCCCTGGAGAGACAGTTGTCACTGATGCTCCATCACCTCCCAATATTTAGTGTTTATTTCCTACAAATAAGGACAGCTTTGCATATAACTACAATACAACCATGAAAGGCAGAAAATTAATATCAACAGATTGCATTTAATCCTTAGACACTGCTCAAGTTTTGCAGACACAGACGGATCTAGCTGGTTCAGAATCATCGCATTTACTTGTTAGTCTGGAAAACTCTTCAGCCTTTTCTTGACTTTCATGACCTTTACACTTTTAAAGAGTAATGGTCACTTATTTTGCATGATGTTCTGAAGTTTAGGTTTTGCAGTTTCCTGGCAGCTAGAGTCAGGTTACAATTTTTTTTTTGGCAGAAATATCAAAAACAGTGATGCGATCTCATCATTGTACCCTCGCAAATGGCAGAGATTCAATTTGCCCCCAAAGTAATGACACTCACCTTGACCACTTGATTGATGAACTCTTGGCCAGGCTTCTCTGTTGAAATATTACTCCTGTTCCTTTTTAATTAATAAGCATTTGATGGGGGCAGGGTAGTTTGAATCTGTGTAAATATCCCATTCCCCACCAAACTCTTCTTTCTCTAGTTCTCCTTTAGTTATATCAGATGGACTCATGGTTTCCTGTTTTATTTAATGATGATAATCTATAACCATCTTTTCTTTAATGCTAAAATCTTCCAGATTTAAACCTGCAGCATCCTTCAAACTGGCTTCCATGTCCTTTGAAATGTTCACATCCTTGTTGGAGCTTTTCCTGATTCATCTAGTACATGTCTTCCTCCAGTCCTGCCTGGATTCTACCCCTTCTTCAAGGAGCTGAGTCCTCTTACTAAAAAAAGACATTTAGAAAGCTAGATCTGGATGCTAGGTGTTCTCATTGTTACTGGAGTATTGCTGTTTCTGGGCACTCTCTCACATAGTCACATTTACATCTGTCTTTCCATCCATCCATCCATCCATCCATCCATCAGGTCTATCACCTGTCTCTCTACTGGTCCATCTATCATCTCTGTATTATCTCTCTCTCTATCATCTATCTGTCTGCATATCTATCATCTATTATCATCTATTTATCTATCATAGCTATCTATCTATTGATCTATCATCTATGTATTATCTATCTATCTACCAGCTCAGTTGGTAAAGAATTTGCCTGCAGTGCAGGAGACCCGGGTTCCATCCCTGGGTTGGGAAGATTCCCTGGAGAAGGAAGTGGCAACCCACTCCAGTATCCTTGCCTGGAAAATCTCATGGACAGAGGAGCCTGTTGGGCTGCAGTCCATGGGGTCGCAAAGAG
The DNA here is from genome assembly GCF_014754425.2 of Oryx dammah. Lineage (NCBI taxonomy): Eukaryota > Metazoa > Chordata > Mammalia > Artiodactyla > Bovidae > Oryx > Oryx dammah. Next base: position 111,443,306 of record NW_024070187.1, on the reverse strand, counting down.
TCAGGCACGACTGAGCGACTAACACTTACTTACTTACTTACCTATCATCTAAGCGGCTTCCCTGCTGGCTCAGTGGTAAAAGAATCTGCCTGCCACGCAGGAGACCTATGTTCAACCCCTGAGTCGGGAAGATCCCCTTGGAAGAGGGAATGGCTACTCACTCCAGTATTCTTGGGTGGAGAATCCCATGGACAGAGGAGCCTGGTGGGCTGCAGTCCATGGGGTCGCAAAGAGTAGGACATGACTGAGCAGCTAACACACATATGCCTATCACCCATCTATCTGTACCTATCAGCTACCTACCTAGCATATCTATTGTCTATCTATCATATCTATCATCTATCTATTGATCTATCATCCGTGTATTACCTATCTATCTACCTATCATCTACCCATCTATCTACATACCTACTGAAAACCATGCATTCACCTCAATGTCTTCAGTTCCAAACCAATTAACACAAAATTCTTTCTTGTTTTCTCCCTTTTAATATGTGTAAGTTCTTTCTGCGGCAGTGAGCAACCCGCCTCCCATCACCTCAATGTATTTATTTACTCCATCAGTCACTCAGCAGGTGACCACTTCCTCTGCAGTGGCTGCTTCTTTCCCGTGCACTCCTGCGGGGCTGTGGCCCCTACTCCCTCCAGCCATGAGGAAGTCTTCCCCCAGCCCCGAGAAAGTCCTCCTCCAGCCAGGCTCAGACACCCAGTGCTACGCTGCCCCACCTGCAGACAGTCTCTCCCCTAGATTATGACTATTTTTCACTGTGGTAAAATAGCCATTGCTTAAACCATTTTAGAGGATATAATTCATTGGCATTAAGTCCACGCACGTTGAGGTGCAGACATTGCCGTGATCCAGCTCCAGCCTGGAGTTGCCCGTCATCCAAACTGAAGCTCTGTACCCATTAAGCACTAGCTCTTCAGTCTCCTCTCCCCTCAGCCCCTGGTCACAGCCTTTCTACTTCCAGTCTCCATGAATTTGATGGTCCTAGGTACCTCACATAAGTGGAATCAGACATTATTTCTCCTTTGTGCCTGGTTTATGTCATTTAGCATAATATTTTCAAGGTTCATCTATGTTTGGAATATATCAGAACTTTATTAATTTTTAAGGAATAACATTCATATATATATGTATATACATACATCTGTTGGTCTGTCTGTCTCTACATATATGCATATGTGCGTATGCTGTTGTTTCGTCACTAAGTAGTGACCAACTCTTTTGTGACCTCATGGACTATAGCCCACCAGGTTCCTCTGTCTATGGGATGTCCTTGGCAAGAATACTGGAGTGGGTTGCCATTTCCTTCTCTAGGGGATCTTCCTGACCCAGGGCTTGAACGCGCATTCTGCATTGGCAGGCGGATTCTTTACCGCTAGCCACCAGGGAAGCCCATATATGTACACAACTATATACTTTTGTTTATCCATTCATCTGGTGATGGATGTTCGGATTGCTCTAACTTTTGCCTCCTGTGAATAATGTTGCTGTAAATATTGATGTACAAATACCTATTTGAGTAGTTACTTTCAATTCTATTAGGTTTATACCAAGAAGTGATATTGCTGGATTCACACTGTGATTCTATTTTTAATTTTTTGAGGAACTATCATATTGCTTTCTCAAGTGGATGCACCATTTAAAATTCCTATCAGCGATGCACAAGACTTTCAGTTTCTCCACATCCTCCCCGATACTTGCCATAATAACTGCAGGGTTATTTATTTCTTGATAATAGTCATCCTAATGGATAAACTGATATCTAATTTTTATTTTAATTTGCGTTTCCCTGATGATTAGTGGTGTTCGGCATCTTTTCACATGCATGTTGGACATTTGTGTATCATCTTTTGGGAATATGCCTAAAGTTCTTTTCCCATTTACCTAACTGGCTTTTTGTTGTTTTTGTTGAGTTGGTGGCTCAATGGTAAAGAATCCGTGGACCAAAGCAGGAGACATAGGAGGCGTGTATTTGATCCCTGGGTCAGGAAGATCCCCTGGAGAAGGAAATGGCAACCCACTCCAGTACTCTTGCCTGGAGAATCCCATGGACAGAGGAGCCTTGTGGGTTACAGTCCTTAGGGTCACAAAGAGTCAGACATGACTTAGCAACAGGATATGCACATACAGGAGTTCATTATACGTTTTAGATATTGATCTCTTATCAGATTTATAATTTGCAAATATTTTTCCCATTCCATGGATTGTCTATTCACTCTGTTGATAGTGTCCTTTGATGCACAAAGGTTTTTAATTTTGTCTAAGTCCTATTAATCTATTCTTACTTTCCTTGTCAGTACTTTTGGTGTCATAGCCAAGAGATCATTGCCAAAGCCAATGTCGTGAAGATCTTGACCTATAGTTTCTTTTAAGCATTTCTAGCTTTAGCTCTTATGTTTAGACCTTTGACCCATTTTTTGAGTTAATTTTTTAATATAATGTAAGGTGTCCTATATTATTTTAAATTCCTTATAAACATAATTTAAAAGAGGAGCCAAAGTTATCTTAAAAATTACTTTTTTTTTTTGGACCTTCAGAATGCTTCCTTATGTTTTGCTTTTATAATTGTATCACAAAAATCTTGAGCATTTCCTAAACTTTGGTATTCAGTAATGCCTGAACTGCTGGTGGGAGACAGCAAGGCTCAGTTGAAGACAGTGGAAGAATCAAAGTAGGGGAAGGTGAATGGTACTGGAGGGATGGAAGGAGGAGGTTTTATGGGTTGGCTGCCTGCCTCTGGTCTGTAAGAACAAAGTCCCCTCCCACCCCCAACTTTCCCCTTTAGTCACTGCCTGCCCCTGGTCTTCAGGTGCCCAGCAGAATCTTATTCTCCCGTGAGAATGGGTTTATTCTCCTGTGATTATTTTGTGGCCATAGTACAGGACATTCGTCCTGAGAGGTGACAGTGGTTTTGTTGGAGCCCAGAGGACCAAGGGCACTTAAAAATAGCTACTCCGAGAGATGCTGAGCAGAGCAACCAGCACTGCCAGAGAGGAAATGGCATCTGTCATTTAACCCCCGATCTAGGGTAACGATTTTTCCCTAAGACATCTCCCGATTAGAGTGCTTCAGAAAGTTCAGTTGTGATTGCTTATCACTCTCTGATTGATTTCAAAAATGAAAACACATTGGCCATTGGCCATTGCAGACTTCCTCTAGAAATGCAGGTCAGTGGAGAGAAATCACAGACCATCGGACAATGAGAGGTGGAAGGAACTTGCAGCTTTTTTCAAATGTTTTTTAGCCACTGGCTTTTTTTCCCCCAAGTGCAATCAATCATATGATCAATCCCAATAAATAAATAAACATGAAAAAAAGTCATCTGCTTACATTTCTCTCCTCCTGAGGCTTGGAGAAAGGAACTGGTGGGTTCAGAGTCATCCAGCTTGTGATTGGTGGGTTGGGACCAGAACTCATGTTTCCCAGTTCTTAGGACAGGGCTCCTTAAGTCAGGCAAGACGTGGCATGTTCTTCCGAGGTCTTTTGTTCTTCCAGAGCTCAGATGAAAAGAGAATGAAAAAGAAAGGTTAATCCAGTCCCTTGTAGATATCCTCACAAGTCAGCAGGGAGTATGACTTAGCGAAGACCACACAGCTGGCCCTGGTTAGGCGGCCTGCTGGCAGGAGTGGTGTAAGGGTGCCTGGAGGTGAAAAATAAGGCGTCTGTAAGGACTGGGGATGAGAAACGCCAGGAAAACTATGCAGGCGGCCTGAACCACAGACGGGTACAGAGAGATGGAACAGTCCATTCTTGGGATTCTCCTCCCGAATTGCTTTTGCAAACAGCAAGGGGGCTTCCCAGCCTCCCTCCTGTGGGGCGTGAGAGTGAATTGGGTGGTACAGAGGCCCTGGTCCTCCCGGCTGCAAGAGGGAAGTCTCCAGCAAGGCCTTCTACTCTTTTGAAGGTTGTTGTGTGGGCTTGATGGCAGCAGGAGGCAGTGTGATGGGAAAGGGGGATGAGGGAAAGGTTTCTGAGCCTCTGTGATGATTGGGAAACTTTGGGCAAAGGAAAGCAGGGAGAGTTAGGGGATGATTAGAGCTAAAGAAGGGAGCTTTTTTTTTTAAAAAAAAAATTATTTTTAACTGAAGGATTATTGCTCCACAATACTGTGTTGGTTTCTACCATACATCAACATGAATCCACCATAGGTGTACATATGTCCCTTCCCTCTTGAACCTCCCTCCTACCTCATTCCCCTCTAGGTTGTTACAGAGCCCCAGTTTGAGTTTCCTGAGTCATACAGCAAATTCCCACCAGCCATCTATTTTACGTATGGTAGTCTATATGCTTCCATGCTACTTTGCTCACTCATCCCACTCTCTCCTTCCTCACCTCTACCCCCATGTCCATAAGTCTGTTCTCTATGTCTGAATCTCCATGCCTGCCCTGCAAATAAGTTCATCAGTACCATCTCTCTAGATTCCATATGTATACATATGTATATGTATTCAGTTCAGTTCAGTCGCTCAGTCGTGTCCGACTCTTTGTGACCCCATGAATCACAGCACGCCAGGCCTCCCTGTCCATCACCAACTCCCAGGGTTCACTCAGACTCACGTCCATTGAGTCAGTGATGCCATCCAGCCATCTCATCCTCTGTCGTCCCCTTCTCCTCCTGCCCCCAATCCCTCCCAGTATCAGAGTCTTTTCCAATGAGTCAACTCTTCACATGAGGTGGCCAAAGTACTGGAGTTTCAGCTTTAGCATCATTCCTTCCAAAGAAATCCCAGGGCTGATCTCCTTCAGAATGGACTGGTTGGATCTCCTTGCAGTCCAAGGGACTCTCAAGAGTCTTCTCCAGCACCACAGTTCAAAAGCATCAATTCTTTCTTCAGTGCTCAGCTTTCTTCACAGTCCAACTCTCACATCCATACTTGACCACTGGAAAAACCATAGCCTTGACTAGACAGACCTTTGTTAGCTAAGTAATGTCTCTGCTTTTTATGAAATTTGTTTTTGCAGAAGAAAGATTTCAGGAGTCACTGTCAGAGAGAGAATTTTTCTGGACTCTACTGCTCGGTAAGGGAGAGAGACGGCATGAGTAAAGAGACTGATCAGAAGAACTCTACTCAAAGGATGATTAAAATATTTTGCATTCATCAAGAACTCACTGGCCTTCTTCACCATTTATTTCCTCAAGGGTCTGAATGAAGAGTTAAATTAGAGCTCCTTTAAAAGAAAAACAAAACTGCTGGACTCTGATTCTTTGAAATGCAGAAATTGCAACATGCAAGGTCTTGACTGTGTTTGGAATACTTAATACATAGTGATCCGGAATGCATAGTGATCGGCAGAGACAGTAAGGGAGCTGGGGCAGAGGGCCTCAGCTTTTATTGGCTGTACTCTGATTTACGGATGCTCGCATCTCATGAAGTAGTGGGCTAACTTGAAGCAGAAGCCTATAAAAATACCATGGTGGAGAGGCTTGTTCCTTCTGCCGGTTGATGGCTGGCTGAGTGACGGACGGGCTGAGGCACAACCAGAAGTCTCATCTTCAGTTCCCTCAGTGTCAACCCACTGAGGTTCTCTCAGTCCGCAGTCCTGAGCTTTCCCTGGGATCTGGAGTCCTGGTTTTTTCACCCACTCTGTCTTGAGACTTGTATTTGAATGTAGAGTTGTTGATAACAAGCCTCTGTTCTATTGCTCCATGCCCATGCAGATCCGGTTGTTAAATATTTAGATTTATCATCCCAGGTTTATCCTGCTTTCCAAGTATGCTGGGTGCAAAAATCTACCCTCCTGGGGAACGTGCGAGCTTAACATTCTGTTGCAAAAGGTGTTGAAATCTGGGCAGCTTGGAGTGCTGGGTGGGTATATGGGCTGTGACTGGGAGATGCGGCTAGTGAAAACTGACACACTGGAGTCATAGGAAGACTACAGGCTCTGGGTCTATGTTTAGGTTCTGCTTCTTGCCTCACAGGTTTTGGCTGTAAGATCTTGTTTCCAAATGCAAATGCGAGTATCTTAGTAGTCCCTCTCAGTGATAAATAATATGAACAATTTTTTCATTTATCACATCTCTTCCCACATCTATTCTGTGTTTGAAATTACACTGGTTTGCCGAACTTGTGAATTAAGCTTTTCTCAGAGGTAATTTTTTGGATTTGTCAGGGTTCTTGATTGCAAGTGACAAAAATTCTACTGGAAGTAGTTTAGGTAGAAGGGAAATGTATTTTCTTGGGTAGATAACCCTGAATATTCATTGGGAGGACTGAAGCTGAAGCTCCAATACTTTGGCCACATGATGCAAAAAGCTAATTCATTGGAAAAGAACCTGATGCTGGGAATGATTGAAGGCAGGAAGAGAAGGGGATGACAGAGGATAAGACGGTTGGATGCCATCACTGACTTGATGGACAGGAGTTTGAGCAAGCTCTGAGAGATGGTAAAGGACAGGGAAGCCTGGCATGCTGCAGTCCATGGTGCCGCAAAGAGTCAGGCACAACTGAATGACTGAACAACAACTTAGAGCATTAATTATGTACAATAGACTGAAGAGATCAAATTGGATGGAAAAGTCACATCTTGGAGAAGATGCGACTTGAGCTGGCTGTTGAAGGTTGGGCAGAATTGGGGAGTAGGGAGAAGCAGGGACAGGGTGAGGGGAGGGAAATGGTTGTAATTAAAATGGTAAGGATGGAGGTTGGGAGGAATAATAAAATGCTAACTGTGCTAATAAATGTTAATAATAAATGGTAATTGACATTACCACCAATAGCTAACATTTATTGAGTGGCAAAGGAAGATGGGAGATGTGAGGTAGAGAGCAGTGGGAGAGATGTTTTGAATAAGAACTGAGGTATCACTAGTAGATGTATCACTACTAAATAGTGGCTGAGGGAAACCAGTTAGGCAATATTCAACAAGTATTTATTGATCCTTGATAAGGTCCCAGCCAGTGTGCAACTTTGTTTCATAACATTAAAATATGTTGCAAGTTGCTCTGTAAGCTTTGCTTTTAAATGCTTATATTAGTCAAGTTAAGATAAGCAGTGCTGCATTAATAAAACACCCCCTAAATCTCAGCAGCTTAAGAAACCAAAGTATATTTCTGGCTCACTCAAGTCCGCTGAGCATTTGGACCACTCTCCAGAACAAAGCTCCAGTGGAGTGGCTCCTCCATCTCACCACAAGCCTTCTGATTCCAGTCTGATTATCCTAGCAGGGGAAGAGAAGACAGAGGGGGCTATGCCAGCAATTGAAGATGTCAAAGCAGACTTGTTACATGAGACCACCTACCTCCAAAAAAGGTAAGGAAGTGTAATCTCTTCTGTGTCTGCAATAAGAAAACTGGTTATGAAGCACTAGCGCTCCAGCGTGTTTCCTGAGTTAAGATACATGGTTATTTTCTTCCTTCTCTCTCCCTCTCCTTCCCTCCCTTCCTTCCTTCCATCCCTCCCTCTCACTCTTTCCTTTCCTCCATCTGTCTTCAGGACTGGCTCTAAACTTATTTCAGGCTTCCCAGGTGACACCAGTGGTAAAGAACCCGCCTTCCAGTGCAGGAGATGCAAGAGACGTGGGTTTCATCCATGGGTTGGGAAGATCCTCTCGAGCAGGAAATGGCAACTCACACCAATGTTCTTGTCTGAAAATTTTCCTGGACCAGAGGAGCCTGGCAGGCTACAGTAGAGTCAGTCAGACATGACTCAGCACCCACATACACACACTGGAATTATTTCTAAGCCTTGGACTTGACTCTTGGAGACATCTAAGTCCTTTGAGTTCTGCAGGTCTAAATTCAGAAACTAGGGACCAGGGAAGCTGAGGGTGATTGATGACTGTGCTTGTGTTTGCATATAGAGTATTGTACCACATTTTCAATCACATTGCGCATCAGATAACTCTAAGATAGATGAGGTACACCTGCTCCAGGTGCAGCAGCCTCCAGGAACCATCAAGAACCGCCCTAGGCCGGGGCAGGACAGCCGAGCTGTCAAGAAGTCAGACGTCTGCAGCAGTTGTTTACCTCTGAAATTCAAGCTGTGGGGAAAGTCTCTCCAGAAATAGGGTTTCTTTTAAGGGTTTTTGTTGTTGTTGTTCTGTTTTTTACATGGTTGGAGTCCTGTGTATGATGGCCGATCTATTATGCAATTTTTGTAGCTCTGAAGTGATAATTTTTAGATGACCTTGATAATTTCTTCACCTGATAGAAGAGAATCTGTATGTCACCGCTTTATAGCTTGAATTGTTTCAAACCCTACTCCCGGATGGCCCTCTGTGGTGGCCAAAGGACTCACCAGTGACACAAAACCATAGTATTCTCAATGCCCCAAAGAAACTAACACCCGTTTGCCTGCCATTAGGCAGCACAGACACATGAAATGATTTTTTTTTCTTTTGTTAGGAGTGTATTGGCAGAATAACAATGTTTAAAAGTATGGTTCCTGCTGTCAGACTTGGGTTTAAATTATGGTTTGACCTTTCACTGAACATGTGACTTTGAGGACGTAGCTCTTTGAGCCTTGATTTTTCACATTGATTAAAACTGGGGAAAATAGTAGTCCTGATGTCACAGAACTGCTGTGAGGACTGAGAGTTAATGCACAGAAAGCACTCAGCATGGCGCCTGCAGCAATAAGTGCTCAATTTACACTGACTTTTTTTACTCAGTATTTATTCAAGAAGAAAAAAGAGAGGCTAGTAATCTTTCGTCGGCTTACTTGCGGGTCTGTGATCAGCGTTGTCAGGCAGCTGCACACTCGTGCTCTGAAAAAGGTTGGAAGCAGGTCCTGCCAGTCCAGCTTGGGAACTGCAGGGCTCTAGCATGTTTGAGACCAGGTTCAGGTCTACATCCACTGGCGTCACAACAGCTCCTCCTGCGCCAGAATCTTCCTCCCCTGAGTCGTCCTTGGCAGTCTGGGATAGAGGCTCCACTTGCTTCTGGGTGGTGAACCTTTTGCAAGTGCTGGTCCGTGCTCGCTCCCGGTCCATCCGGGCCAGGATGACTTGGGATCGTACAGACTCTCTTTCACAGATGCTTCTTCTCCAGGCTCCTGTGTTTCAAGACCCAGTCATCATCGCTGTCTAAACATTCCGAGTCTTCCTCATCCAGATCATCAGAGTCTCACTCCCCTCCCACCTCCCTCCCCATCCCACCCCTCTAGGTTGATACAGAGCCTCTGTTTGAGTTTCCTGAGCCATACAGCAAATTCCTGTTGTCTATTTTACATATGGTAATATAAGTTTCTATGTTCCTCTTGGAACAAGGAACACTCTTGGGGGGTGAGGTACATGGAAAGAGTTATATTGACTTTTAAAAATATTATTATTATTTTTTAACTTTTTATTTTGTATTGGGCTATAGCCGATTAACAATGTTGTAGTAGGTTCAGGTGAACAGCAAAGGGACTCAGCCATATATATACATAGGTATCCATTCTTCCTATAACTCCCCTCCCATCCAGGCTGCTACATAAGTTTGAGCAGAGTTCCCTGTGCTGTAGAGTAGGACCTTGTTGGGTATCCATTTTGCTTTATTTTTATTTATTGTTAAACTTTGTTTTTTAGTTGGAGGATAATTGCTTCACAATATTGTGTTGGCTTCTGCCATGGTACAACCTGACTTAGCCATAAGTATACACCATATGCATGCGTATATCCTCTCCCTCTTGAATCTCCCTCCCGTCCCCCACTTCACCCCCCCCCCCAGGTTGTTACAGGATGGAGCACCCGGTGTTACATGGCAACTTCCCATTAACTACCTGTTTTACAAATGATCGTGTGTGTGTCTCAATGCCACTCTCTCAGTTCATCTGACTCTCTCCTTCCCCTGCAGTGTACAAGTCTATTCTCTACGTCTGTGTCTCTGTTCCTGCCCTGGAAATAGGTTCATCCGTACCATTTTTCTAGATTCCATATGTATGGGTTAATATGGTTCGATGGCATCACCAGTTCAATGGACAGGAACTTGGGCAAACTATAGGAGGTGGTGAGGGACAGGGAGGCTGGGCGTGCTGTAGTCCACGGGGTTGCAAAGAGTCGGACACGACTTGGCAACTGAACAACAACGTGATATTTGGTTTCCTCCTTCTGACCTTCTTCACTCTGGGTAACAGGTTCTAGGTCCACCCACCTCACTAGACCTGACAAATCAGTAAGTCTGTGTCCATCACAAACTCCCTAATCATCCCTCCCCTCACCTTCCACCCTGGCCACTGTGAGTCCATTCTCTGCGACTGTGAGTCTCTGTTTCGTAAGGAAGTTCATTTGGATCACTTCTTTGTGGATTCACATCAGCTTTTGCTATGAATAAGCCAGATCTCCTGCTGTTCTTACAGAAGACAGATATTAGCCTTTTTCTTTGGTTAGTAAAACTTTGGAAAATGAATCATTATTTAATAAATAGCATTTATTTATTTATTTGATCCTATTTAAATCTGGAGTTCTAGGTAGGAGATAGCAAAAAGGGCTTTTAGTAGTGAAAAAAAGGTTAGGAATCACTGCCCGTGTACAATAAGGCAAAAAGTTACAAGCTACATCCCACAGGCAAATGTGACCTCTAGAGGAGTTTGACTTGAACAAGGTTTGTCTGGCTTTAACTTGACCTGGTGAGCATCCCTGGTGGCTCAGCAGTAGAGAATCTGCCTGCTAGTGTAGGAGATATGTGTTCGATCCCTGGGTTGGGAAGATGCCCTGGAGAAGGAAAACCCACTTCACTAACTGTGCCTGGGAAATTCCATGGACAGAGGAGCCTGGTAGACTACAGTCCATAGGGTTGCAAAGAGTCTGACATGACTGATAGACTCAGCAATAACAACAACTTGATTTGGCTGCTAACATTTAAGAACCAAAAGATTTCACATAAAAATTAGCATCTCCTTTTGGGCTTGCGTCTGGCTCATTTTCAGCTTTTACATTACCTGCTATGGAAGATGGAATAATGGCCCCTCCAAAGATGTCCTGTCCAATTTCCTGGAACCTGTGAATGTATTAGTTCACACGGCAATCAATGGCAAACCAAGGTCGTAGACAGAATTAAGGCTGCTGGTCATCACCCTTGATATAAGGAGATGATGCTGGGCTTTCTGAGTGTGCCCTATGTAATCTCAAGGGTCCTTATAAGTGGAAGAGGGACATAGAGCAAAATGAGAGAGAAGCACTGTTGCAGAAGAAGGGTGGGAGACATGCAACTTGGTTGATTTTGAAGATGCAGGAAGCGGCCAGCAAGCCAAGGCATGTAGGTGGCCCCTAGAAGCTGGAAAAGGCAAGAAAAAAAAATTCTCTCTTAGATCCTTTGAAGAGGGACACAGCCCTGTGACACCTTGGTTTTAACCCAGTGAGGCCTATTTTAGACTCTTGACCTTCAGAAGTGCATGATAAAAAAAATTTGTGTTTATGGGACTTCCCTGGTGGTCCAGTAGTTAGGGCTCCACCAAGGAATGGGTTTGATCTCTGGTCAGAGAACTAAAATCCTGAATGCCACATGCTGCAGCCAAAAAAAAAAAAAAAAAATTGTGCTTTTAAGTAAGATATGAAATTTTCGGCAACTTGCTACAGCAAAAAACAAACAAACAAACAAACAACAACAACAAAAAACCCAAACACACTGCTGAATTCCCAGAGGATAAAATTATTTTTGCCTCTTCTTGATCCTTAGGTTTTCAACCTAATTCTTTTGAGGTGTTTCATAATCCTGGTGAAATCACTAAGCCGAGCAGAGCTGCAGAAGCTCCCTGACTTTCCGATCAGAAAATGTGGATCAATAAGAGCGCTTGCTGCCTTTGATCCAAGCTTCAGTGCTGGCGTCTGTAAAGGATTTTCAGCTACACAAGACAGTGATACTTTCACTGTTCTAAGAAAGTACTGAGTGATAATTGTTATTGTGGAACGGTTGTATTCCCTCCTCTGTAGGATATCAGCACTGGATTTTCACATGGTTTGGAAGTTGTTGTTGTTCAGTTGCTCAGTCGTGTCTGACTGTTTGCAAGCCCATGGACTGCAGCTGGTCAGGCTCCTCTGTCCTTCACTATCTCCCAATTTGCTCAAACTGAGATACATCGAATCGATGATGCCATCCAACCATCTCATCCCCTGCCACCCGCTTCTCCTCCTGCCTTCAATCTTTCCCAGCATCAGGGTCTTTCCCAGGGAGTCAGCTCTTCAGTCCAGTGGCCAAAGTGTTTTAGCTTCAGCATCAGTCCTTCCAATGAATATTCAGAGTTGATTTCCTTTAGAATTGGCTGGTTTGATCTCCTTGCTGTCCAAGGGACTCTCAAGAGTCTTCTCCAGTACCACAATTTGAAAGCATCAATTCTTCAGCACTCAGCCTTCTGTATGGTCCAACTCTCACATCCGTACATGACTACTGGAAAAGCCATAGCTTTGACTAGATGGACCTTTGTTGTCCAAGTGATGTCTCTGCTTTTAAAAGCACTGTCTTTGTTTTTCACAGCTTTCCTTCCAAGGAGTAAGCACCTTTTGATTTCATGGCAGCAGTCACTGACCATAGTGATTTTGAAGCCCCCCCAAAATAAAACTGGCCACTGTTTCCACTTTTTCCCCATCTATTTTTTCATGAAATGATGGGACCAGAAGCCATGATCTTAGTTTTTTGAATGTTGAATTTTAATGTTTGGAGGAATTCAACATTTTTCTCAAACACAAATTTCCTGGGCTGGATGCATCATGCTAGTTAGGAGGACAAAGTCTTATCTGAGAAGGTATGTTTTCATTTGTCTTTGTATGAAAGACCATGAAGCCCCTTGGAAGGAACTAGGACTGAGAGTCAGGAAGAAACAGCTCTTCAAAGATGCCCTGGAGCAAAGGGCAAGGGTGAGGGGAACAGACACATCTTGGACCCAGATGAGATCCAGTTAGGATCATGGAAGTACATGAGTCCTTATGTGCAAGTTGCAGCCAGAGAAACTTTGGGAAACAGGAAAATACCCTTTTCCAGATTGATGTATACATAGAGTTCCAGGCCCTTCCCAGCCAAAGTCTTTTGAGAAAGGCCAACTCATAGAATGGACATGAGTTTGAGCAAGCTCAAGGAGATGGCTGAAGCCTGGCTTGCTGCAGTCCATGGTGTCGCAAAGAGTTGGACATGACCGAGCAACTGAACAGCAACAACTTACAGAAATAGAAGTGGTAGCCTGGTCCATTGGGGGGTTTGCAGAGTCCCAGAAGATACTCTTCTCTGGGCCTGACATCAAGACCATTTGAGAGATGGAAGCAGGAGTCAGGAAAATGGAGACATCAATTTTACTTTTGAGTGTATGCCCTGAACAGTTGAAAGCAGGGACAAAAACTAATATTTATACAACTCTATTCATTGCAGTATTGTTAAAAGTCATCAAAAGTTCAAAGCAAACTAAACATCTACCCACAGATGAATGGTTAAAAACAGTGTGGTGTCTGCATACAAAAGAATATTTTTCAGCCTTAAAATATAAGGAAATTAAGAGGCACGCTGTAATTCAGGCTTTCTTGGTGGCTCAGCGGTAAAGAATCCACCTGCCAATGCAAGAGACGCAGGAGACGGGTTTGATCCCTGGGTTGGGAAGATCCCTTGGAAGAGGAAATGGCAACCCACTCCAATGTTCTTGCCTGGAGAATCCCATGGACAAAGAAACCTGCTGGGCTACAGTCCATGGGGTCACAAAGAGTCAGACATGACTTAGGGACTAAATATCAACAATATGCTTGGCAAAGGTATCCCTTAGAAAATACCTTGGGGTAGCTGGGGAAGAGCCACTCTGGTGGGAGTAGAGGGCTCTATGAAATGGTGGTCTTGGTTTATGTTTAACTTGGGTCTTGATCTTGAACCAACTGTGATATTGACACGACCTCAGAATAAATGCAATTGTGACATATTCCACACTTTACCCTCCTGGACTCACTTACCCCCTCTCATGTTCTTTCACGTTTCTGAGTGTTATCATATTCTTGTGGGGTGACAGCAAGGGGCACTGGGAATCAGTTGGGGGGCAGATCAGATGGATGAGGGATGGGTCTGCCCCGCCCCAGCCCCAAGCACCTTCTCTATCTGACCCTCCCGCAGTGTCTTCACACCATTGGCTTCTGTTTGGTCCTGGGTCTCAACACAGGAAGAGTCCTGTCTGACTCTTTGTGACCCCATGACTGTAGCCCATCAGACTCCTTTGTCCATGGAATTCTCCAGGCAAGAATACTGGAGTGGGTTGCTGTTCCCTTCTCCAGGGGATCTTCCTGACCTGGGGATCAAACTCATATCTCCTGCATTGCAGGCAGATTCTTAATGGTCTGAGCCACCAGGAAGCTGTGATTGCTACCAAATCCAATAGTTTCAATTTACTCCAAAGTATAAAACCTGCCACTAAATGGAATGCTTACCATTTGTCTTTGCATTTCAGAAGCGTGTGACTTTAAGATTCCTTCCTGTCTCTCAAGCATTCACGCTGTGAAACTGAGCTTTTCCCAGACACAGGCCAATCCCTTCCTTCAGCGTGACAAATTTTGAATGCATTTTCGTAGATAGACTCAGACACCGGCATGATCTCTAGTGACGTCTTAAAGCCAGGTGACTGAGGAGACCCGTTTAGTACTTGGAAATTGCCTGAGCAGAGCTTTTCTGAGGTTTATGACCTAAGCCCCGGTTCAAGTGGTACTTGTCTGGGATGGAGCAGAGAGAAATCACACACACAATGGCTACTGGCAGCAAAGAGACCCCAAGCCAAACACCATCTGACTTTCTCCTTCTTTGTGGCTGGGAATTTACCAGGTAAACGATGGGATCTATATTGCCTAAGCAAAAAAAAAACAAGCAAAGCAAGAAAAAAGTCTGATAGTAATTACCTTTTGCAGGGGCACAATTTACCTGAAATCTCTAGACAGAAAGAGGGGATTCTAGCTCCCAGAAACGATGCTGCCAAAATGCTATTTGGAAAGCGAATCCATGGGTGGGAGCTTAATGCACCAGGTTTATACGTGCTGTTAGCTTCTGAGCAATATAATTATTGTGGTTTTTTCTGCCTTGAGCTACTGCCTCCAGTTTCTGGAAATAGGGCTCGAATATTTCCCACTTGGTGACATTTATTACCATCACCCCTCATGGCAAAACTCACCTTAGTTTTCCATCTCCCCAGCCTCCACTGAACCTCTTGTTTACAAAGAGCCACAATTTCTATTCCCAATTGTTAATGCAAATATGAATCAAGCGTCAAAGATTCATTTTTGCAATATTGTATTGAGGTAGACTTCCTTGTCTCAGAGAGCTGAGAAATCACCGATGGATTCAGATCCCTGTAAAGCATCTGGGCTGAAACAGATGAGAACCCAGGCACATAATCGTTGGCTTTGTAATGTGGACAGGTCTGAGGATAGACCCCATAAGTGATGCCTTGATTTATGAACGTATCATGCTGGGGGATCATTGCCCCGAGAAGATGTAATTATTGGAGGTGAAGTTCTCCTCTGTGTGAGCATCAATTCTCTCTCTCTGGTCTGTCCTGTCCTGACTCTGACTCAGAATTGGTGGCTGGGTGGCACTTGCTTTTACTTTTTCAACTCTACAAGTTGAGCAGCCTATTCAGTGGGACTGTGCAGATGAATAATAGCTGGTTTGTGTTCTATTTTTCCAGCATCACCATCCTCATTTCTCATCTTTACCATCATCTCCATCACCATCAAAATAGTGGCCTGCCATTACTAGGGCTTCCCTTGTGGTTCAGCTGGCAAAGAATCCGCCTGCAATGTGGGAGACCTGGATTTGATCCCTGGGTTGGGAAGATCCCCTGGAGAAGGGAAAGGCTACCCACTCCAGTATTCTGGCCTGGAGAGTTCCATGGACTGTATAGTCCGTGGGGTTGCAAAGACTCGGACACGACTGAGCAACTTTCACTTCACTTGCCATTACTATGATCATCTTTCCTAAAATTTATTGAGGGTCTTCTCAGTCCAGCTCTGTTAAGCACTTTATTTGCTGCTGCTACTTACATATGTATTTCTTGTTTCTTTTTTTGTTCACTAGTTTGTTGTGTTTTTTAGATCCCACATATCAGTTTTATCATACAGTATGTCTTTCTCCGTCTGACTTAATGTCACTTAGTCTAAAACCCTCCAAGTCCATCTGGGTTGTGCAACGGGCAAAACTTCATTCAGTTTTGTGGCTGAGTAGTATGTCATTGTATATTTGTACCAAATCTTTATCCATTTGTTGATGGGTACTTCAGTTGCCTCCATATCTTAGATATTGTAAGTAATTCTGCTGATAACATTGGGGTGCGTGTATTTTTTTCAAATTTGTATTTTCATTTGGGGGGATGTGTTAGGCCCTTTAGCAGTATAATCTTGTTTATAACTCTTAAAACAACACTGCAAGCTGGATATGATTGCTCTCACATGGCAGTAAGGTACCTGCATTTCAGAGGGCTTAAGTGTCTTACACTAAGTCATAGAGTGAGACTTGAACACTGATCTGTTTGACTTTAAAGCTGGTATCCTCACTATCACACTGCCTTTCTTAGAGTCTAACTAACCATTTCTCTAAACAGAGGTTTTGTCATGCCCCACATTAGTGGGATTGGTAAAACCAGATTAAACAAAAAAACTTTATTCAAGCTGCATGCCAACATGAAACAATGAACTTTTTACCCAAGCTCATTACAAGTATTAAGTGTTTAGTGATTTAATTAGGATGTGTCTATTAACAGCTTTTACTGAGGTCAGTGGAATACAAATGTTTTGCAACTTGGTGTTACTGTTTGATTTTGTCTGGCTTTACCTCTTTGTGGATCCACCCACAAGGCCCTCTGAATGAAAACCTTCATCCTTCTAATGGTGCATTCCCATGCATGACTGTTTTATTAATTTTCTTGACTTCAAGAAAAGGAGAGGTTGGGGAGATTTTCCAGTTCATAAGACTTCGTAAGATACAATGACCAAGGATGTTAAAAAAAAAAAAAACTGAAAAAAATTCAACTCTCTGTTGGATTCATGAGCAATGGATGGAGTGTCTGTGAGAAGTGGGGCATCTGATGGAGGGCTGGAACCATTGGAGGTGGTGGAGGGAGGTGGCTACATTGTAGGATAAAACATACCATTTGTGTCTTGTAAAAGTTTTCTACCAGCTGTTTTCTGCTCAACTCCATCATCGTTTCTTGACATGCTCAGGAGCTTGTCCATTGCCGGTTCATTTACTTTATAACAGAAATATTGGATTAAGGTATAAGGGAAAAGTCATTACAGTGATAGACTGAAAAGAGAAGAGGAAGTTTGACCAGAAAAATCTTTAGGGGAAACACATAAACTGTCATTTACTCTAGTTTTAGTTATTTTTTAGAAAATTGCTGGAGGATCTGATGCTCTCAAAGGATGGAGTCTTAAATATGAGACTCATGTTTAAGAGGAGGGAAGAGAGAATTATTTAAAATTGGAATTAGAGAGAATATTGTTGAAACATGTACATTATCATATGTGAAACAGATCGCCAGTCCAGGTTCGATGCATGAGACAGGGTGCTCAGGGCTGGTGCACTGGTATGACCCTGAGGGATGGGATGGGGAGGGAACTGGGAGGGGGTTTCAAGATGGGGGACACACGTACACCGATGGCTGATTCATGTCAATGTATGGCAAAAGACACTACAATGTTGTAAAGTAATTAGCCTCCAATTAAAATAAATAAATTAATTAAAAAATAAATAAAATTGGAACTAAAACATGAGATAGTGAGGGTCTCTAGGTTCTAGAGAAATCTAGAAAACATGTTTTCTAAGCTTAGAGAACTTGGGTTCTCCTTAGATCCACCTTTATTCTCTTTGGTGGTCTCAGCCCTTTGGGATGGATGCTGGGTAAGAGGGGTTTAAATCAAGGCAGCAAGCATAACTCATGCTAATTTTCCAACACCTGACTTGGGCAAGAGCTTTCCTGGTGCCAGAGTTTTCTTTCTTGCAGAGGTAGTGGTGGAATAAATCCGATGGGGTGCTCTGGGCTCCCAGACATTTAAATTATTTACACTCACTGAACCCTTGTCAATGAAAAATGCAATGCAGAACCTAAGAAAACTCAGACCTAGATACCATTCTTGTTATTGACAGTCAACCTTATTTCCTCATCATCTCTTCCTTTGCCCCTGCACACCCCTCCCACACCTCTTCCAAGACCCTTTCATAAGGTGGAGCTACTTAAGCTAAATGTTGCCCTTATGTCTAGTTGTCTTTATATGTTTGTGGTTTAAAAAAAAGACAGAGAGAGAGAGTATCATAGACTGGGGAGGGGCCTGGTTACCAAGGCAACTGAATTGGTTGCTGGTGTTTTTCCAGTGTCAACTGGACGCTCTGCTCAATTTGCTAGATCATTTGTGGAGAGTTGTTTCTATGATGTATGACCTTTTTTAAGCCTTAATGACCCAGAATACTTGAATTGTCTCATCACCCACTGGGTGATCAGTTACTGGGAGCCCAAAGACAGAGGATCTGAAAAGACACATTTGAGCAAGGCCAAGTTCTGTCTTATGGTCTGGGGTCTACACACCTGGCCTTGGGGATAATGTACCATCTGTATCTTTATGCCCCTGCCAGCATCAGACAGCTGGGCTCCCAGGAGCCCTTCATGCCTGAAATCTTCCCCTGGGCTGGCAGCTCCCTCTCCAGCTGGGTCCACCTAGTTTTACATTTCTCCTTTACTCTTTTCAGGCAATTGTTCATTCACCAGGGTTGTGGGGCCACATTTTATTTATTTTTGTGATGTTGTCCAGCACCTAGCTCAGGGCCTGGCATACGGCAGGAGTTGACAAATATTTGTTGAAATGTGTGTGAAATAATTGGGGCTTCTGTGGTGGCTCAGATGGTAAAGAATCTGCTTGTGATGCAGGAGACTCAGGTTCAATCCCTAGGTTGGGAAGATCCCCCTGGATGGGGACATAGCAACCCACCCCAGTATTCTTGTCTGGAGAATTCTATGGACAGAGGAACCTAGCAGGCTACAGTACATAGATCACAAATAATCAAGTCTTCCCTTTACTTCCTGAGACCCAAATAACCCGTATATCAATCAATGGAAGAGTACTAAGCACCCAGCTCAGTGCCTGCCCGGATCCCTGACATGGTGTATGGCCAAGAGGGTGGGGAAGGCGGGAGCGGGGCGAGAGAGGGCTCGGGGCAGCCAGCCTGTGGTGGGGCCGGAGTGCCTGCGCTTTGAACTCCGTCAAAGGTGAAGCACAACTTTTGCAACTCGTGCTGGTGGCTCTCCTCCCCCCAGGATAATGGATGCTTTTTTCTAACCGCAAAAGCAGTCTTGTGACCAAATTCAAGAAGCTTGAGGGCCTCATGAATTACTCTTGAAATATAAAGAGTATTAAAGTTTAAAGAATCAGTTTGTGGGGCTTCTTGGAGCAGGAAAAAGTGCTGTAAAAGGTACTAACAGACAAAACAACTTTTGAATGCTGGCAGAGAACATCAGGCACCCAGAAAAGCAGATCATTGTCTTCAAAAACAGATGGAGAAGTCATGAAGCTACTGTAAAAATAAAAGTGAAAACCAGAAGCAGGAGACTTAAGTCCAAATCCTGAGAACATCAGAGAACTCCTGACTCCAGGGAACATTAATCTATAGGAGCTCATCAAATGCCTCCATACCTACACTGAAACCAAGCACCACCCAAGGGCCAACAAGTTCCAGAGCAAGACATACCACGCAAATTCTCCAGCAACACAGGAACACATCCCTAAGCTTCAATATAGAGGCAGCTCAAGTTACCCCCAAACCATTGACATCTCATAACTCATTACTGGACACTTCATTGCACTCCAGAGAGAAGAAATTCAGCTCCAGCCACCAGAACTCTGAAACAAGCTTCCCTAACCAAGACAAGCCACTGATACAACCCCATCCACAGTGAGGAAACTCCATAATAAAGAGAACTCCACAAACTGCCAGAATACAGAAAGGCCACCCCAAATGCAGTAATATAACCAAGATAAAGAGACAGAGGAATACCCAGCAGGTAAGTGAACAGGATAAATGCCCACCAAACCAAACAAAAGAGGAAGAGATAGGGAATCTACCTGATAAAGAATTCCAAATAATGATAGTGCAAATGACCCAAAATCTTGAAATCAAAATGGAATCACAGATAAATAGTCTGGAGACAAGGATTGAGAAGATGCAAGAAAGGTCTAACAAGGACCTGGAAGAAATAAAAAAGAGTCAATATATAATGAATAATGCAATAAATGAGATCAGAAACACTCTGGAGGCAACAAATAGTAGAATAATGGAGGCAGAAGATAGGATTAGTGAAATAGAAGATAGAATGGTAGAAATAAATGAATCAGAGAGGAAAAAAGAAAAACAAATGAAAAGAAATGAGGACAATCTCAGAGACCTCCAGGACAATATGAAATGCTCCAACATTCGAATTATAGGAGTCCCAGAAGAAGAAGACAAAAAGAAAGACCATGAGAAAATACGTGAGGAGATAATAGTTGAAAACTTCCCTAAAATGGGGAAGGAAATAATCACCCAAGTCCAAGAAACCCAGAGAGTCCCAAACAGGATAAACCCAAGGCGAAACACCCCAAGACACATATTAATCAAATTAACAAAGATCAAACACAAAGAACAAATATTAAAAGCAGCAAGGGAAAAACAACAAATAACACACAAGGGGATTCCCATAAAGATAACAGCTGATCTTTCAATAGAAACTCTTCAGGCCAGGAGGGAATGGCAAGACATACTTAAAGTGATGAAAAAAAATAACCTACAACCCAGATTATTGTACCCAGCAAGGATCTCATTCAAATATAAAGGAGAAATCAAAAGCTTTACAGACAAGCAAAAGCTGAGAGAATTCAGCACCACCAAACCAGCTCTCCAACAACTGCTAAAGGATATTCTCTAGACAGGAAACACAAAAAGGGTGCATAAACCCAAACCCAAAACAATAAAGTAAATGGCAACGGGATCATACTTATCAATAATTACCTTAAACGTAAATGGGTTGAATGCCCCCACCAAAAGACAAAGACTGGCTGAATGGGTACAAAAACAAGACCCCTATGTATGTTGTCTACAAGAGATCCACCTCAAAACAAGGGACACATACAGACTGAAAGTAAAGGGCTGGAAAAAGACATTCCATGCAAATAGAGACCAAAAGAAAGCAGGAGTAGCTATACTCATATCAGATAAAATAGACTTTAAAATAAAGGCTGTGAAAAGAGACAAAGAAGGCCACTACATAATGATCAAAGGATCAATCCAAGAAGAAGATATAACAGTTATAAATATATATGCACCCAACATAGGAGCACCGTAATATGTAAGACAAATGCTAACAAGTATGAAAGGGGAAATTGACAATAACACAATAATAGTGGGAGACTTTAATACCCCACTCACACCTATGGACAGATCAACTAAA
This sequence comes from Oryx dammah, assembly GCF_014754425.2. Lineage (NCBI taxonomy): Eukaryota > Metazoa > Chordata > Mammalia > Artiodactyla > Bovidae > Oryx > Oryx dammah. The sequence goes on along the minus strand of NW_024070187.1, from coordinate 111,421,958 downwards.
CAGAAAATTAACAAAGAAACAAACTTTAAATGATACAATAGACCAGTTAGACCTAATTGATACCTATAGGACATATCACCTTAAAACAATGAATTTCACCTTTTTCTTAAGTGCTCACGGAACCTTCTCCAGGATAGATCACATCCTGGGCCATAAATCTAGCCTTGATAAATTTAAAAAAAATTGAAATCATTCCAAGCATCTTTTCTGACCATAATGCATTAAGATTAGATCTCAATTACAGGAGAAAAACTATTAAAAATTCCAACATATGGAGGCTAAACAACACGCTTCTGAATAACCAACAAATCACAGAAGAAATCAAAAAAGAAATCAAAATATGTATAGAAACAAATGAAAATGAAAACACAACAACCCAAAACCTGTGGGACACTATAAAAGCAGTGTTAAGTGGAAAGTTCACAGCAATACAGGCATACCTCAAGAAACAAGAAAAAAGTCAAATAAATAACCTACCTCTACACCTAAAGCAACTAGAAAAGGAAGAAATGGAGAACCCCAGGGTTAGTAGAAGGAAAGAAATCTTAAAAATTAGGGCAGAAATAAGTGCAAAAGAAACAAAGGAGACCATAACAAAAATCAACAAAGCCAAAAGCTGGTTCTTTGAAAGGATAAATAAAATTGACAAACCATTAGCCAGACTCATCAAGAAACAAAGAGAGAAAAATCAAATCAATAAAATTAGAAATGAAAATGGAGAGATCACAACAGACAACACAGAAATACAAAGGATCATAAGAGACTACTATTAGCAATTATATGCCAATAAAATGGACAACGTGGAAGAAATGGACAAATTCTTAGAAAAGTACAACTTTCCAAAACTGAACCAGGAAGAAATAGAAAATCTTAACAGACCCATCACAAGCACAGAAATTGAAACTGTAATCAGAAATCTTCCAGCAAACAAAAGCCCAGGGTCAGACAGCTTCACAGCTGAATTCTACCAAAAATTTCGAGAAGAGCTAACACCTATCCTACTGAAACTCTTCCAGAAAATTGCAGAGGAAGGTAAACTTCCAAACTCATTCTATGAGGCCACCATCACCCTAATACCAAAACCTGACAAAGATGCCACAAGGAAAGAAAACTATAGGCCAATATCACTGATGAACATAGATGCAAAAATCCTTAACAAAATTCTAGCAATCAGAATCCAGCAACACATTAAAAAGATCATACACCATGACCAAGTGGGCTTTATCCCAGGGATGCAGGGATTCTTCAATATCCACAAATCAATCAGTGTAATTCACCACATTAACAAATTGAAAAATAAAACCCATATGATTATCTCAATAGATGCAGAGAAGGCCTTTGACAAAATTCAACATCCATTTATGATCAAAACTCTCCAGAAAGCAGGAATAGAAGGAACATACCTCAACATAATAAAAGCTATGTAAGACAAACCCACAGCAAACATTATCCTCAATGGTGAAAAATTGAAAACATTTCCCCTAAAGTCAGGAACCAGACAAGGGTGCCCACTCTCACCACTACTATTCAACATAGTTCTGGAAGTTTTGGCCACAGCAATCAGAGCAGAAAAAGAAATAAAAGGAATCCAAATTGGAAAAGAAGAAGTAAAACTCTCACTGTTTGCAGATGACATGATCCTCTACATAGAAAACCCTAAAGACTCCGCCAGAAAATTACTAGAACTAATCAATAGTAAAGTTTCAGGATATAAAAATCAACACACAGAAATCCCTTGCATTCCTATACACTAATCATGAGAAAGCAGAAAAAGAAATTAAGAAAACAATTCCATACACCATTGCAACGAAAAGAATAAAATACTTGGGAATATATCTACCTAAAGAAACTAAAGATCTATATATCAAAAACTATAAAACACTGATGAAAGAAATCAAAGAGGACACTAATAGATGGAGAAATATACCATGTTCATGGATCAGAAGAATCAATATAGTGAAAATGAGTGTACTACCCAAAGCAATCTATAGATTCAGTGCAATCCCTATCAAGCTACCAACAGTATTTTTCACAGAGCTAGAAGAAATAATTTCACAATTTGTATGGAAATACAAAAAACCTTGACTAGCCAAAGCAATCTTGAGAAAGAAGAATGGAACTGGAGGAATCAACCTTCCTGACTTCAGGCTCTACTACAAAGACACAGTCATCAAGACAGCATGGTACTGGCACAAAGACAGAAATACAGATCAATGGAACAAAATAGAAAGCCCAGAGATAAATCCACATACCTATGGACACCTTATCTTCAACAAAGGAGGCAAGAATATACAATGGATTAAAGACAATCTCTTTAACAAGTGGTGCTGGGAAAATTGGTCAACCACTTGTAAAAGAATGAAACTAGAACACTTTCTAACACCATTCACAAAAATAAACTCAAAATGGATTAAAGATCTAAATGTAAGACCAGAAACTATAAAACTCCTAGAGGAGAACATAGGCAAAACACTCTCCGACACAAATCACAGCAGAATCCTCTATGATCCACCTCCCAGAATTCTGGAAATAAAAGCAAAAATAAACAAATGGGATCTAATTAAAATTAAAAGCTTTTGCACATCAAAGGAAACTATAAGCAAGGTGAAAAGACAGCCTTCAGAATGGGAGAAAATAATAGCAAATGAAGCAACTGACAAATAACTAATCTCAAAAATATACAAGCAACTTATGCAGCTCAATTCCAGAAAAATAAATGACCCAATCAAAAAATGGGCCAAAGAACTAAATAGACATTTCTCCAAAGAAGGCATATGGATGGCTAACAAACACATGAAAAGATGCTCAACATCACTTATTATCAGAGTAATGCAAATCAAGACCACAATAAGGTACCATTTCACACAATGTCTGCGATCCAAAAGTCCACAAGCAATAAATGCTGGAGAAGGTGTGGAGAGAATGGAACCCTCTTACACTGTTGGTGGGAATGCAAACTAGTACAGCCACTATGGAGAACAGCGTGGAGATTCCTTAAAAAACTACAAATAGAACTGCCTTATGACCCAGCAATCCCACTGCTGAGCATACACACTGAGGAAACCATAATTGAAAGAGACACATGTACCCCAATGTTCATCGCAGCACTGTTTATAATAGCCAGGACATGGAAGCAACCTAGATGTCCATCAGCAGATGAATGGATAAGAAAGCAGTGGTACATATACACAATGGAGTATTACTCAGCCATTAAAAAGAATACATTTGAATCAGTTCTAATGAGATGGATGAAACTGGAGCTGATTATAAAGAGTGAAGTAAGCCAGAAAGAAAAACACCAATACAGTATACTAACAGATATATATGGAATTTAGAAAGATGGTAATGATAACCCTATATGCGAGACAGCAAAAGAGACACAGATATAAAGAACAGATTTTTGGACTCTATGGGAGAGGGACAGGATGGGATGATTTGGGAGAATGGCATTGAAACATGTATACTATCATGTAAGAAATGAATCGCTAGTCTAGGTTCAATACAGGATACAGGATACTTGGGGCTGGTGCACTGGGATGACCCAGAGAGATGATATGGGGAGGGTGATGAAAGGGGGTTTCAGGGTTGGGAACTCATGTACACCTGTGGTGGATTCATGTCAATGTATGGCAAAACCAATACAGTATTTTAAAGTAAAAAAATAAAATTAAAAAAATAATAAATTATTAAACAAGAAAAGGTACCAACAGGGAAAGCTTTTCTTTTTCTTCTGTAGTCTCTCTTTACTTGTCATGGTGTTGATTTGCTTTAATGTTATTCTGAGTGAAGTGAAAATAAAAATCATCAGTGTGAAAAAAAAAAAGTGTACTAAGCACAGTATTACTTTGCTAAGACCGCCATAACAAAATACCACAGAGTGGGTGACTCAAACAAGAGAAATTTAGTTTCTCACACTTGCGAGGGCTGAAAGTCCAGGATCAAAGTGTTGGCAGGCTTGGTTCTTCTGGAGCCTTTCTCCGCAGCTTACAGATGGCTACCTTCTCTCTATGTCCTCATTCATTCACCCCGCTGTCTCCTTTTGGGTCCAAAGTTCCTCTTCTAAGGACAGCAGCCAGTTTGGGTAAGGACCCATGATAATGGCCTCATTTTTACCTAATCATCTTTTTAAAGACCCTGTCTCCAGGCGCAGTCACATTCTGAAGTTGCAGGGGTTAAGGTTTCAACACATAGATTTTGGGTACACATTTCAAGCTATTAGAGGCACCTGTCATTTGTCAGCACCTGCGCTAAGCCCTGAAGGCAAAAGAAAGTGATTTTCAGAATTCTTGACAGCAGCTATGGCTGGGATGCTGAGCATTCAGGACTGGACTGGCCAGGCTGATCAGGAAAGAGGCTCATTGTAAATGATTGGTGAAGTTATACATATGCATCCTTGCTTAGTCTCAGATATGGCATCCCACGGTCCCAGGTCTCACGCAACATGTAGTGGGAGCCCTAGCAATGAGAGTAAATCCAAGGGCGGTGAGTGTTGGAAGCATTAGCTCAGGCTGCTGTGGAGGTATTGTTGTTTTTGCTCAGTCACTAAGTCATGTCTGACTCTTTGCAGCCCAGTGGACTGCAGCACGTCAAGCTCGCCTGTCCTTCACTATCTACCACAATTTGCTTAAACATGTGTCTGTTGAGTCAGTGATGCTATCTAACTGTCTCATCCTCTGCCTTTTGTCTTCAATCTTTCCCACCATCGAAGTCTGTTCCATGAGTGGGCTCTTCGCATCATGTGGCTAAAGTGTTGGAGCTTCAGCTTCAGAATCAGTCCTTCCAATGAATATTCAGGGTATAATGAGGAGAAGGGGACAACAGAGGATGAGATGGTTGGGTGGCATCACCGACTTAATGGACATGAGTTTGGGTAAACTCTGGGAGTTGGTGATGGACAGGGAGGCCTGGCGTGCTGCAGTTCATGGGGTCGGAAAGAGTCAGACACGATTGAGTGATTGAACCGACAATGGGAAGTTACCCTCTTGAGTGTTTGTGAGGGGCAGGGGTAGGGAATGACTTCATGAGAAAATGCTTCCACTCTTGGCCAATGCTTTCACCCCTAAGTTCTTTTATGCAGACATCAGTGTCATTTCCCCCAACCTTCCTAGGAGGATGGGATTGTAAGTCTAGATTCTTCCTGACAATAATACTCTTAAGATCCTTATTTTTTCTAGGTTTCAGCGGAACAGTTACAGATACTATGTGAGGAGATGAAATTAAGGGGTTATCTTATGTTTTGTGGAATGGTGTGGGTCTTAATAATTGAATTAAAATGGTGAAGCAGCAAGGTAGAATAGAAACAGGGAATAGGAAAGACAAGGCTGAAGTAAAGAGGGTACAAGATGCCTTCCTGTAGGAAGTGTCAGGGAAGTTTTATTAATCATGCTGCTGGGCTGCACTCAGCTGTCCAGCCGTGTCCAACTCTTTGCGACCCCATGGAGCCCCCCAGGCTCCTCTGTCCATGGGATTCTCCAGGCTAGAATACTTGAGTGGATTGCCATTTCCTTCTCCGGGGGATCTTCCTGACCCAGGAATCGAACCTGAATCTATTGTGTCTCCTGCATTGGCAGGCAGATTCTTTCCCACTAGACCACCTGGGAAGCCCCTATTAACCATAATAATAACTAACACATTATGCTTCTTCTCTGTGTTCAACTAACATGCAGTAAGCACCTGGTGGCTCAGACGGTAAAAGCGTCTGTCTACAATGCAGGAGACCCGGGTTTGATCCCTAGGTTGGGAAGATCTGCTGGAGAAGGAAATGGCAATCCACTCCAGTTCTAGTGCCTGGAAAACCCCATGGATGGAGGAGCCTGGTAGGCTACAGTTTATGGGGTTGCAAAGAGTCGGACACGACTGAGCGACTTCACTTCACTTCACTTCACTTCATATGCTTGGAACTAGCATCAGAAGGGGCAGCAAACAGCAAAGAAGGTGGTTACCTTTGTGTCGTTTACAATCTAGAGAGTGGTTTCCTTTATATTTTATAGTGGATGTTGCCCTGCACCTCTCAAATCCCCTTTTAGAATCATTTCACCAGTTCTTCAGTTTTATTTATTTTTTATTGTAGTATAGCTGTTTTAGAAAGTTGTGTTAGTTCCTGCCATACAGCAGTGATTGTCATACAGAACGAAGTAAGTTAGAAAGAGAAAAACAAACATCATATATTAACACGTGATAGTTCTTCTGTGTATTCTTGCCACCTCTTCTTTTTTTTTTTTTTTAATTTTACTTTACAATTCTGTATTGGTTTTGCCATACATTGACATGGATCCACCACGGGTGTACATGCGTTCCCAAACATGAACCCCCCTCCCACCTCCCTCCCCACAACATCTCTCTGGGTCATCCCCGTGTACCAGCCCCAAGCGTGCTGTATCCTGCATCGGACATAGACTTTGCCACCTCTTCTTAATATCTTTTGCATCACTTTGCTGACAAAGGTTCATATAGTCAAAGCTATATAGTCATGTGTGATGTGAGAGTTGAACCATACAGAAGGCTGAGCACTGATGCTTTCCAACTCTAGTGCTGGACAAGATGCTTGAGAGTCCCTTGGACTGCAAGGAGGTTAAACCAGTCAACCCTAAAGGAAATCAACCCTGAATACTCTTTGGTAGGACTGATGTTGAAGCTGAAGCTCCAATACTTTGTCCATCAGATGAGAAGTGCCGACTCTTTTGAAAAGACCCTGATGCTGGGAAAGATTGAAGGCAGAAGGAGAAGGGGACAACAGAGGATGAGATGGTTGGATGTATCATTGACTCAATGGTCATGAGTTTGAGCAAACTCTGGAAGATAGTGAAGGACAGAGTAGTCTGATATGCTGCAGTCCACGGGGTTGCAGAGAGTGGTTCATGACTGAGCAATGGAACAACAACACTGTTAACATGTATGTGAAAAATTGTACTGATCTCATTTGCAAAGCAGAAATAGCGATACAGATGTAGAGAGCAGACATCAAGTGGGGAAAGGCAGGTGAGATGAATTAGGAGATAGGGATTGACATATATACACTATTGACATAATCTTTGGGCATGCTCAGTCGTGTCTGACTCTTTAAGACGCCTCAGGGCTTCTCTGCTCATGGGATTTCCAGGCAAGAATACTGAAGTAGGTTGCTATTTCCTTCTTTGTATACATATATAATGTATATGATATTATGTATAAAATAGATAACCAATGAGAACCAACCATATAGCCCAGGAAAATCTTTTCAAATCTATTTCTCCAGCTCCTAGCTAGTGTTGACACACTTGTAGTTCACAGGAGCTGTCATCAGCTAAAGAGCCCCGCCTCACTTTGGGTTACTCTCCCTCTTGCAGGCAGCCTGCATCCAGTGACTGGGAGATGCGGGCTTTGTTGTTTTTGTTTAGTCACTAAGTCAGGTCCAATTCTTCTTCAACCTCATGGACTGTAGCTCACTGGGCTCCTTTGTCCATGAGATTTCCCAGGCAAGAATAGTGGAGTGGGTTGCACCTCCTTCTCCAGGGGATCTTCCTGACCCAGGGACCGAACCCAAGTGTCCTTCATTGACCAGTGGATTCTTTACCACTGAGCCACCAGGGAAGCCCAGAACACAGGCTACAGAGGACCAACCCTTTGCCCTAGTTCCAGACCACTTTAAAGGGCTGTCCCAGCTCCAGAGCTCCCCAGGGAATCAACTGAGGCTTCTGCTGTGGCTGCACTCTGGTGCAGCACACCCCCAGTCCAGTCCTTCATCCCTCAGCACCCCATCAGTGCTGACTGTGGGTAGCACACTCTAAAAGCTTCCTGTGCACACTCTCCATCTGAGAGTCTACAATGGGAAGTCTGATCTAAGATACATGGATTTAAAAACAAAATCCCAACCATAACCGAGGTTGCTATGATATTTTGTTATTTTTTTATTGGAGTATAGTTGCTTTACAATGGGCTATAAAGAAAGCTGAGTGCCAAAGAACTGATGCTTTTGAACTGTGGTGTTGGAGAAGACTTTTGAGGGTCCCTTGGACTGCAAGGGGATCCAACCAGTCCATCCTAAAGGACATTAGTCCTGAATATTCATTGGAGGGACTGGTGTTGAAGCTGAAACTCCAATACTTGGGCCACCTGATGAGTAGAGCTGACTCATTTGAAATGATCCTGATTCTGGGAAAGATTGAAGGCAGAAGGAGAAGGGGACGACAGAGGATGAGATGGTTGGATGGCATCATCAACTCAATGGACATGGATTTGGGTAGACTCTGGGAGTTGGTGATGGACAGGGAGGTCTGGCATACTGCAGTTTGTGGGGTCACAAGGAGTTGGACACAACTGAGTGACTGAGTGACTGAACTGAACTGAACTGCTTTACAATGCTGTGTTAGTTTCTTACAATGAAATGAATCAGCTGTGTGTGTGTGTATATATATATTCTCTCCCTCTTGAGCCTCCCTCCCCCACATCACACCTCTCTAGGTCATTACCTAGCACCGAGCTGAGCTCCCTGTCTATACAGCAGCTTCCCACTTAGCTGTCTGTTTTACACATAACAGTGTATATATGTCAGTCCTAATCTCCCAATTTGTCCCACCCGCCATGTTCCTGCTGTGTCCACACCTCCGTTCTCCAAGTTGTGTCTATTTCTGCTCTGCAAATATTTTATTATTCCCATTTAACAGATTAGGAAATCAAGGCTTAAAGAAGCTGAATGACTTGCTGCAGATTACAAAGCTAAAAAGTGATTAAGTTGGAGCATGAACCTATTATTTCCTGATACCCTTAAAAAGTCACGTGCTCTTAAATATGACGCTGCTGTAACTTAGGGTGATGAGGACAGTGGGCCTTGAGGATGAGCAGGACTTGGGCAAACCTGGGTTTTGAGGACAACTCTTTCCCACCTCCCAGGAGTTAACTTGGATGTCCTCATTGTCTGGGTGAGAATCAAATCATTTACTATTGATCCTAAAAAAGCTACTGTTACTTTTTCCTAAAGTGTCTCTGTAAATGCAACGTATTGATTTCCAAAGGACAATTCGAGCCAATTTATTTTTTTAAAACTAAGAAAATATAGATTTTGTTAAAAACTTGACTGTAAAGTCATTTTGATTTCTCATTATTGTGTTCTATCTTCTAACTCTCATCCAAGAAGGCCAAACGTTAACAACGTACAGGAAGGGTGGATATTATTGACATACTTTGTCTTCACGAGGCTGAAGGCTTTAACTGAAACGCAGAGGGCTTCTTCAGTCCCGCTCCGTATGTGCATGTCTGTGTGTTTAACGGCCACCAACATGCTTCTCTGTTCATGCTTTTACTTGAGAGTCTGGAAGGGAGGGTTTGGTATCCCTGTTCTTCAGCTGAGGAAAGGAGGACTCAGAGGGATTAAAGTGCCTAGGTCACAGCTCTAGAGAGAGAAGAACCTGTACTTAAAACCCCACCATCTGTCCTCTACTGCCTAACTCCTGTGGCCACTGGTTGGCAAAGGCATCTCCGTCTAGAACTGGTCAGCCTGTCTGAACCTAAACCTGATGTGTATTTTTCATCCCTCATCCAAGCTAAGGATACCAGTTTCCACTCAACTATCTATGACGGAAGCCCCAAATATTCCTGAATCTTCCACTTCCTATTTGCCTCTTTGCCTCCTCCTCCATTTAAAATTGCATCTTTTAATCTTGTATCCAAATATTGCTCAGACCTCACTGTACTTTGTCTGTATCATCACTGTCAGATTCATAATGCAATAGTCCCCTAATTGGTATACAGCTGGAAAATGGATGTTCTTGGAGTTCCTAGGCAGGTTATAGTATTTTCTACAAATGTGGGATGCTTTGTCTCTTTCTAAAAAAAAAAAAAATTATCTCTCTTTTTGTCTTCTATCACTGAGATTACCAGTACTGTTGCATAATACTGAATAATAGTGAAAGTGAAAGTCGCTCATTTGTGTTCGACTCTTTGTAACCCCATGGACTATGCAGTCCATGGAATTCTCCAGGCCAGAATACTGGAGTGGGTTGCCTTTCCCTTCTCCAGGGGATCTTCCCAACCCAGGGCTTGAACTGGGGTCTCCTGCATTGCAGACAGATTCTTTGCCATCTGGTCACCAGGGAAGCCTAACAGAAACTATCACTTAATGGTGAAACACTAGGATAAGGCCCACTCATCGACTTATTCTGGCCTGGAGAATTTTCCATGGACAGAGGAGCCTGGCGGGCTGTGGTCCATAGGGTCACAAAGAGTCAGACATGACTGAGCAACTTCACACGCACATGCACAGGAAAAAACATCATAGGTATCACACACAGGTTTAGGCAGCCCCGGGGGGATTCACAGTGCATCTTCCATTGATAACAGACGGTTGCTGTATGTATGTGTGTGCGCGCTCAGTTGCTTAGCCGCTCAGACGTGTCCGACTATTTGTGACCCCATGGACTGTAGCCCACCAGGCTCTTCTGTCCGTGGAATTTTCCAGGCAAGAATACTGGAGCTATACTGAGAGGATTGCCTCCTCCAGGGGATCTTCCAGACCCAGGCATCTAACCCACATCTCTCTCATCCCCTACACTGGCAGGCGGATTCTTTACCACTAGTGCCAACTGGGAAGCCCTCACTGTATATATACATACAGATATGAAAAAAGAAATATACATTATATACGTATGTGTATATGTAAAATTATATACATACAATTATATAAATATATAATGTGTACTTCTTTTGATAATTTAGAATTATATACATACATTTCTATTTTCCTAATCTTTCATGATAGTGGATTTCATTAATGTATTTTTTCCTATTGTTGACTCACTCCTAACGTTTCCTCTAATATTGAAAAAATATAAACCAGATTTGTTTGTTCACATTTTACAGGCATACCTTGGAGATACTGTAGATTCAGTTCCAGACCACTGCAATAAAGAATATATTGAAATAAAGTGAATCATCCAATATTTTGGTTTCCCAGTGAATATAAAAGTTATGTTTCCATTATACTGTATTCTGCTATGTGTGCAAAACTATTGCTAAGAAGTGGTAACTACCATCTGAGCCTTCAGCAAGTCGTAATCATTTTGTGATAATAAGATCAAAGATCACTGATCATGGAGGACCATAACAAATATAAGATAATACAGAAAAAGTTTGAAATATTTTGAGCATTACCAAAATGTAATAAAGAGACAGGAAGCGAGCAAATGCATAGACTGACTTAGTGCAGCCTTGCCACAAACTTCCAGTTTGTAGGAAGTGCAATATCCGTGAAGTGCAAGAAAGTGAAGTGCAAGAAAACAAGGTGTGCCTGCAACTTGGAATTTTCTGTTTATGCTTGTAATTAAGTTTTGGCTAAAGTGGTGCGTGTTTGTATAATGTCTGTACAATATATTTATTTGGATCTGGTTTTAGTACCAGGATGATGATAATCCAATAGAAAAAACTGAAATACTTCTCATATTTTTCCAAGCTCTGAAATAGTTGCCATAAGGCTTAGTACTTCTTTTGCAAAACAATTTTATAGAACAAGTCTGATGCCTGATTAGTCCCAAGTCCTTGACTATATTTCACATTTCTTTCTTAATTATTAACCTATCCAGTTTTTAAGTTTGGAGTCAAATTTGTTCATTTATGTATTTTTAGAGAATCATACGTTTCATCTGTCACCTCCTGTTGCCAATGTTTCCTTGCAAGATATTTTGCTGCCAACAAATTAAGGAAGACGTGAGCTCACTATAAAGGATAATTTGAAAATATTAAATGCTTTATATATTTAGCTTTGGAACAGTGAAGGACAGGGGAGCCTGACGTGCTACCCCTTCCATGGTGTCAGAAAGGGTCAGACATGACTTAGCGGCTGAACAACAACAGTAACATTATTTAGCTTTTCAGAAAACGCTGCCCTTGTCGTTCTGTTTCACTGTGGATCAGTGAACACTCTGGCGCGGCCTGATACTGAGACGGGGACTGGGTTTTGGGAGTCACTGGTTCACACCTGATATTTTAAGGCTCACCCCTCCCCCACATCCCACCGTTTCTTGAATATTCCAAACCCTCTCCTTTCCTTTCCCTTCCTCCCTCCCTTCCTGTATTTCTTTCTTGCCTCTATGTATTTGCAAACAATTCCTATCTCTTCCTGAAATGTCCTTCCTCTGCTTCTATACACAGAAGTGACAGTTTATGTGAGGGATAGATTTTTGAAAAATTTACATAATTCAAAACTAACATAATTTAAAAATTAATTTTCTTACAGATCTAATAAAAGTATTTCTGATGGTATTTGTTTCTTTCTTTTTTTTCTCCTAAATGTCATTTTACTGTAAAACCATAAAGACAGCACTGACAAGAAATCATATCAACAGCTGATCCTCTAACCATTAAAATCCTTGGCATCAACCAACTGGGAAGCAAGAATTTGGAGGGGTAGGGTGATGAGTTCTGGGCTGGAGCTTTAAGAAACCAAGCAGGCCCTTCCTCTTCTCCCTGTTGGACAAGAACAGACAGGTAAAAACAGCAACACTGAAACAGCTCAGTTTTCAGTTTTATCACTTTGTAAAATTCTTTTTTTTTTTCCCTGTTCTTTTCCTCCATTTGACATCAGTAAGAGTTTTAAGAGTTTTAATTATCACAAAACTGATTTTGTTGTAAATGGAGAAAGGGCACAAAAACAAAATGAAACCAAAAGCCCAAAGGTCAGACCGCAAACCCTAAATAAACCCTCAGGTCTGATCAGGGTTTACACATCAGAAGAACCTTCAACTCCAACCCCATGCAATGTGACTCTTTGCAGGACTGTTGCAGCCACACCAACTTGACACAGGAGTGTAAGCAAGGTCTGCTGCTAATTAACACAGCAAGGGCAACACTAGGTAACTTTTAAAAAAATACAGTACAAGGTACACAGGGTCCCAAGAGAACCCTGCATAAAGCCCTTGTGGAGATCTGAGCCAAGCACTGATTGTAAAGATACCACGTTGCTACAAAAGTGTACATTAATGCTACTCGTATTTAGAAATATCAGACACATACAACTTAAATATTCATTAATACTTATGAAAACTCTCCCCTAAAAAAAGATGTTTTTGTTATTTTGTAATTTTTTATGTATTTTTTTAAAGATGAGTTGAGTTTCTTGCAGTAAAAGAGAGACACAGTCAGATGTGCCTATAGTATTGCCTAGAATGTCTTCACTGCTGAGAAAGGATGGGGCGCACACTCAAGACTACCGGGTGGGGCTGGGAGGGAGGGGGCACCAAGATTTACCTGATAGGAAAAGATTACTGATGTGAAGTCTCTGGGGAAGGAGGAAGTAGGTTCCATACATGTGCGTTAATATAGGTTTAGTTGCTTGTCATGTCTGACTCTTGCAAGCCCATAGACTGTAGCCCACCGGGTTCCTCTCTCCATGGGATTCTCCAGGCAAGAATACTGGAGTGGGCTGCCATTTCCTTTTCCAGTGTTAATATGTGATATTTGTTTTTCTCTTTCTGACCTACTTCACTCCATATGACAGTCTCTAGGTCCATCCACGTCTCTGCAAATGGCACTATTTTGTTCCTTTTTTATAGCTGAGTAATATTCCATTGTATATATGCACACATCTTCTTTATCCCTTCCTCTGTTGATGGCTTTCAAGTCCTGGCTATTGTAAGTAAACAGTGCTTCAGTGAACACTGGAGTTAATGTACCTTTTTGAATTATGGTTTTCTCTAGGTATATGCCCAGGAGTGGAATTGCTGGTTCTTATGGTAGAGATGAATTTATTTGCAAAGCAGAAACAGACACAGATGTAGAGAACAAATGCATGTCCCCAAGCGGGGACAGGGCAGGGGGAGAGTGGGTGAGATCAATTGGGAGATTGGGATTGACGTATATATACTATTGACGCTATGTATATTGATAAAATAGGTAACTAGTAAGAACCGACTCTACAGCACAGGGAACTCTATTCAATGCTCCGTGGTGACATAAATGGGAAGGGAAACCCCAAACAAGGCTATATGTACACGTGTAGCTGATTTACTTAGCTGTACAGCAGGAACTAACACAATATTGTACAGGAACTATATACTCCAATAAAATAAGAAGAGGCAGCATAATCAGAAAACAACTGAAAGTAATTCATGCTTTTTAAAAATATCTCTTCTTCATGTGGTTGTACAAAATGACTTCCTGATGGCTGGGATCTGAATGCCCCCCCCCACCCCACCCCCGCCCCAGTCCTTCAGGCCCCTCTGTCTCCTGGCCGGTGAGCCCCAGTCCTATGCTAGTCCATGAGCTTACTCACCGCTTGGGAACCAGGCCCCCGTGGCACACTAGGAGAGAAGGGTCTTGGGCAGGACCGGCTGGCACCGGTTTTGGGAGCAGTGTACCTTCAGCTGGACTCAGACTCCATGGTCTCTGCCAGCCTGGATTTCAGGAAGCGCTTTAGGGCTCCCAGGCCCCTGACATTGTGGACATGGCTGGACTGTGCCCCTTTAAGGAACTTAGGTTCCAAGAGTCAAGGTGCCTGGTGGGATGTTGGGTGGGGAGCATCTCCGTGGGTCCTGATGCTGACACCCCACTGCAAACCTAGCAATTCCTTCTCTGCACGTGAGTTGAATCTTTAAAGCAATGTCTGTGGTGGTGGTGGGGAGGGGAGGGTCATGACTAGAACAGACAGCAATCCCACGCCCTTTACCCTCATCAAAGTAGGGGCAGATGCCTCTGCACACAGAATCCACAGGGCCCTTCTAGGGAACAGCAAGGCTCCTCAAACCCAAATGAGAGCAGAGATGGTGGATATTTCTGTTTACCAGCTCAAGTGCTAGCAGTGTAAACACTGTCTGCAATTCACTTGGCATAATGACATTGAAAATAAACAATCCCTGATGAATTAAACAATGGTTTGAAAATTGCATAATTTTGAATTTTGTGCATAAATTGGGACTTTATTAATATTTTTATTCACATAGCTTCAAATTAATTCAATGTTGCATAATATGCAGTCAGCCTCCATTATACTCCCTTCTCTGATTTCTCATTAGCGCTTGATTATGTCTGTGATATAATTGCAGTAGTTGCGGCAGGAACCTTCACTCATTCTCAACACAGGAGATGCTGTCTGATTGGGTAGAGCCTGAGCCTTGATTGGGCAAAGTGAATGTTTAACTGATACGCGTGCAGTACCTTGAAGGGAGGTGACTCTGCATCCAGTTTGCCTGACTTGGCCCTGGTTAATTACATTGGCCACCACGTGGTCACCCCTGACCAGGACTCATCAGCAGCTAGATTCCTTGTACCTCCCACTTTCAGGTGACAAGCTCACCTAGATGGGGCCTGCTTGCTCTTTTGGTTCTGCTTTGCTCCCTGCTCTTAGAGGAAAACTCAGCCCCACAGACCCTGGCACCCAAGGTTCAGGGGGAGAGACTCACTGGCTTCTTTGGACTTTGAGCTTTTCCATATATTCCAGTCCAGAGTTTACCTGAACACAGGGTTTTAGGAGTTCCCAGTTTCTCTCTCTTCTATTAATGTGCTTTGTTTCCTCCAGTGGCTTGTGTGTACAGACAGACACACCTCAGAGATATTGTGGGTTCAATTCCAGACTACAACAATAAAGCAAATATTGCAATGAAACAAAGCACGTGAGCATAGAAAAGCTGTGTTTACCTTATACTGTTGGAGAATTGATACTTTCAAATTGTAGTTCTACAGATGACTCTTGGGAGTTGCTGGGACAGCAAGGAGATCAAACCAGTTAACCCTAAAGGAAATCAACCCTGAATATTCATTGGAAGTACCAATGCTGAAGCTGAAGCTCTAATACTTTGGCCACCTGATGTGAAGAGAACTCATTGGAAAGAATCCTGATTCTGGGGAAAAAGGAGAAGGGAGTGGCTGAGGATGAAATGGTTAGATAGTATCACTGACTCAGCGGACATGAAGCTGAGTAAACTCTGGGAGATGGTGAAGGGCAGGGGAGCCCGGTGTGCTATAGTTCATGAGGCTGCAGAGAAATGGACTCTACTTAGTGACTGATTCCAATAACAACAGCGATTGAACAACAACAACAACCCTACATTGTAGTCTATAAATTGTGAAATAGCATTGTGTCTAAAAATAATACACCTATTTTAGTTAAAAATTACTTTGCTGTTAAAAAGTGCTAACCGTCATCTGGACCTTCAGCAAGTTGTAATCTTTCTGCTGGTGGAGGGTCTTGTCTCGGTGTTGATGGCTGCTGACTGACCAGGGTGCTGGTTGCTGAAGATGGAGTGGCTGTGGTGATTTCTTAAAATAAGACAGCAGTAATGTTTGCTGCACTCATTGACTCTTCCTTCCATGAATGATTTTTCTGTAGCATGCAGATGTGTTAGATAGCATTTTACCCACAGTAGAAATTTTAAAATTGGATTTGGGACTTTCCTGGCAGTCCAGTGGTTAAGACTCTGAACTCCCAGTGCAGGGGGGGCACAGGTTCAATTCCTGGTCAGGAAACTAAGATCCCGTATGCTGCTCAGCCAAAAAATAAATAAATAAATTTGAGTCAATTCTCTCACCTGTTGCTTTATTAACTAAGTTTATGTTAAATTCTAAATCTCTTGTTGTCATTTTAAGAATCGTCACAGCATCTTTACCAGGAGGAGACTCTATCTCAAGAAACCACTTTTTCTGTTCATCCATGAGAAGCAGTTCATTCTCTGTGAAAATTTTGTCATGAGGTATCAGAAGTTCAGTCACTTCTAACTTTAGTTCTCTTGCTACTTCCATTTCATCTATAGTTACTCCTCCATGGAAGTCTTGAACTCTCAAAGTCACCCATCAAGTGGGAATCAACAACCTCTTCCTGTGAGTTACGAATACTCTTCATGGCATCTAGAATGGTGAATCCTTTCCAGAAGGTTTTAAATGGTCTTTGCCAGCTCCACCAGAGGAATCACTATTTATAGCAGCTATAGCTTTATGGAAAGTCTTCCCTTGTGACTCAGCTGATAAAGAATCTGCCTGCAATTCGGGAGACCCTGGTTCAATTCCTGGGTTGGGAAGATCCCCTTGAGAAGGGAAATGCTACTCTTGTATTCTCACCTGGAGAATTCCATGGACTGTATAATCCATGGGGTCGCAAAGAGTTGGACACGACTGAGCAACTTTCACTTTCATCTAATACATGGGCTTCCTAGGTGCCTGGTAGCTCAGCTGTAGGGAATCCATCTGCAGTGCAGGAGACCCTAATTCAATTCCTGGGTTGGGAAGATCCACTGGAAAAGGGATAGGCTCCCCACTCCAGTATTCTTGGGCTTCCCTGGTGGTTCAGCTGGTAAAGAATCTGCCTGCAGTGTGGGAGACCTGGGTTTGATCCCTGGGTTGGGAAGATCCCCTGAAGAAGGGAAAGACTACCCACTCCAGACTGAGTGACTTTCACTTCACTAACTTTATGCAATGCATGTTTTAAGTAATAAGACTTGAAAATTGAAATAATTCCTTGATCCATGGGTTGCAGAATGGATGCTGAGTTGTGTACTTAGTCACTCAGTCATGTCTGACTCTTTGCTTCCCCATTGACTATAGTCCACCCATCTCCTCTGTCCATGGGATTTTTCAGGCAAAACTACTGGGGTGGGTTGCCATTTCCTCCTCTAGTGGATCCTCCCTACCCAGGGATCGAACCCCAGTCTCCTGTGTCTCCAGAAATGCAGGTGGATTCTTTACCTGCTGAGCCATCAGAGAAGCCTGAGTGCTGTATCGGCAGGCATGGAAATAACATGAATCTTACGCATCTCCATCAGAGCTCACAGGTGACCAGGTGCATTGTCAGTGAGAAGTCATATTTTGAAAGAAATCTTTTTCTTCTATGTAGCAGTTCTCAAAGGTAGGCTTACAGTATTCAGTAAACCATGTTATAAAGAGACATGCTGTCATCTAGGCTTTATTGTCCCCTTTATAGCACACAGACAGGGTAATTTTAAGGTAAATTCTTAAGGGCCCTGGGGTTTTTGAAATGGTAAATGGATATTGTTTTTCAGTCAGGAGCTTCATTAGACCCCAACAAGAATCAGTTTCTTAGAAGCTCTGAAACCAGGCACTGACTTCTCCTCTCTAGCTATGAAAGTCCTAGATGGCATCTTCTTCCAGTTGAGACTGTATGTCTACATTGAAAATCTGTTCTTTAGTGTAGTTTCCTTCATTAATAATCTGAGATGTATCTGGATAACTTGTGTCAGCTTCCATCAATACATCAGCCCTTGCTGCATCACTGTGTACTATGATGTTATGGAGACGGCTTTCTTTCCTTATACCTCATGAATCAAACTCTGCCAGCTTCAAACTTTTCTTCTGCAGCTTCCTCACTTCTCCCAGGCTTCATAGAATGAAAGAGAATTAGGTCCTTGTTTCAGATTAGGTTTTAGCTTAAGGGAATGCTGTGGCTGCTTTGCTGTTCTATCCAAGCCACTAAGACCTTTTCCATGTCAGCGATAAGGCCGTTTCACTTTCTTATCACGTGTGTGTTTACTGGCGTAGCACTCTTAACTTCCTTTAAGAGCTTTTTCTTTGCTTTCACAAGTTGGCTCACTGGCACAAAAGGTTTAGATTTTGGTCTCTCTTGATGTTTCTCATGCGCTGCCAGGTGGTGCCGTGGTAAAGAACCCACTTGCCAGTGCAGGAGATGTAGGAGACGTGGGTTCGATCGCTGGGTCGGGAAGATCCCCTGGAGAAGGAAACGGCAACCCACTCTAGTGTTCTTGCCTGGAGAATCCCACGGACAGAGGAGCCTGGTGGATTACAGTCCATGGGGTCACAACAGTCAGACACGACTGAGTGCAACGCAATACTCACTAAGCTTAATCATTCTAGTTTTTTACTTTAAGTGACAGATGTGAGACTCTTCCTTTCACTTGAACACTTAGAGGTCATTGAAGAGTTATTAATTGGCCTAATTTCAACACTGTGTCTCAGGGGATAGGGAGGCCTGAGGGGAGACGGGGAGAGATGGTGGAACAGCCAATTGGTGGAGCCACCAGAACACATATAACATTTATCAGTTAAGTTCTGTACTGTGTGGGCATGGTTCGTGGTACCCCGAAACAATGACAATAGTAACAAGAAAGACCACTGATTACAGATCACCATGACAAATATGATAATAATGAACGTTTGAAATATTGTGAGAATTTCAAAATGTGACATGAAGACACGAATTAAGCCAATGCAGTTGGAAAAAATGGTGCCTCTGGACTTGCTCTCTGCAGAGTTGTCTCAAACCTTCAATTTGTAAAAATGCATGAGTGCGTGCTGAGTCATGTCCGACTCTTTGTGACCCCAGGGACTGCAGTCCACCAGGCTCCTCTGTCCATGGAATTTTCTCAGCAAGAATACTGAAGTGGATTGGCATTTCCTCTTCCAGGGGATCTTCCTGACCCAGAAATCAAACCCATGTTTCCTTCATCTCTTACCTTCCATGTGGATTCTTTACTGCTGACTCACTGGGGAATTGGTAAAAATGTGGTATCTGCAAAATGCAGTAAAGCAAAGTGCATTCAACAAGGTGTGCCTATATAGTTGCCTCTGTAGAGAATGGATGAAGGCATGAGTATGGCATTGTCAACAGCCCTCTTCCTCTTCCTAACAAGCTTGGCCCAGTGTTGGCTGGTTGGGTGTGTGG
Source organism: Oryx dammah (assembly GCF_014754425.2). Lineage (NCBI taxonomy): Eukaryota > Metazoa > Chordata > Mammalia > Artiodactyla > Bovidae > Oryx > Oryx dammah. Next base: position 111,402,367 of record NW_024070187.1, on the reverse strand, counting down.
CAGTGTAGACCCCTCCCCACTCTCTCCATGGGAAGGTCCTGCAGCTTAGAATCTGTGTCTTATTTATTCTTTAGGCTCAGTCCCCGCAGGCTCTGATGCTTAACATCCTTTTGATTAAATGAAACTGCTTCCCTGTTTAAACGGTTACCTCTGATAGACAAGTCTTCCTTCTGGCTAAATGAAATGTCTTCCTAGTTGTATATTAAGTGCAGTTTTCTTCTCCGTGTGGATGGAGACCATCTGACCGACTCCACTTCTTGTGACTCTTCTTGTTATCTGAAGGCAGGCATCATCACCCTCACGTTCTATTTCTCTGGATTAGAAAGCCTCAATGCAGTCAGTTTCCCCATGGTGATTCTGTGATCCAGCAGTCGGGTCATTTCTCCAATTCCTTTTCATCCCTCTTCAGAGTGGCAGACCAAAGATGCAAGCCGAGTCTGGAGGAGGGATCCCTGGCTGGCACGTCTACATCCTTATCTCTCAGCTCAGCCCGTTCATCTTTCTGGACATGTTTCTGGCTCATTCCACTTGCTGCCCATTGTGGTCCCTGTGGGCTTTTATTCTCTCTCTTTTTTTTTGCAGGTCATTGACCCGCTTGTATTTGTGGCTTTTCTTTGTTTTGGTTACAGTCTGATATCTTATACTTAAAGCCTCTTAAAAGGCATCCTTTGATTTCGTGGTTTGTTGAATTCCAGGTTTACTTGACAAATTATATTGTGGAATTTTAGCAAGTCTGCCCAAATCTTCACAAACTATGCTAATTGCTGCTAGTAAGTGATTGTTACACATTTGTTTCAGGCATTATTCTAGGGCTGCTCTCTCTGACACAGTAGCCACTAGCCACATGTAGCTACTTAAAACTAGATCGTTAAGGTTAAATAAAACTTAAAATTTGGTTTCTCTACCCACATTTCAATTGCCCAGTGGTCACGTGGGGCTAGGGGCTGCCATAGTGGGCACACATTTTCCTTATTGCAGAGCATTTTACTGGATGGCATGGTCCGGGAGGCATTCCAGCAGTTTTGGTAGCAGAAAGTGGCCACGTTTATGACCTCAAATCATACAGTGTGAGATACTGAAGTCCCGTAATTCTTAGTATTCTTACTTTTTGGATTTCCTTCCCATTTAAGTCACCACAGAGACTTGAGAAGAGTTCCCTGTGTTTATACACTTGTTTCTCATTAATTATTAATTTTATGCATAGTATTGACGGTGTATCTAAGTCAATCCCAATCTTCCAGTTCATCTCATTCCTCCCCCATATAAATCTATACATTTGTTCTGTACATCTGTGTCTCTATTTCTGCTTTTAACATAAGACTTTTCTATATCCGTTTTTTCAGATTCCACACATATGCACTAAATACTTCCTTTTCCTCATTGGTTTAAATTTTGTACTTTTCATGCAACTTATTGGTACAACATGTAATGTGCATACAGTGCAGGTGGATATTGTGTCCAAATTTCTTTTCAACGATGGTGCACAGTCCGGGAGTGTCAAGGTTCTGCTGACCATTGCTTAATCTTGGCTGTACACGTTGAGACGTTCCTCTGGTGAAAGGATTTTCACGTTTGCCTTCCCCTAACCTATGCTAACCCTTTGCCCTACCTGTGTTCCTGTAGACTCTGCCTCCAGGAGATGGCCTCTGACTCAGCATCTTGTAAAAGCAGCTGCAACAGTCCCACTTGTTTTAGCAGAAAAGCCACCTGCTGATCCTCAATGACTTTTACCACCCTTAGCAGCCCAGGGATTTGAAGCTGGAAAACTTTGGTCTCAACCACATTCTTTCCCCTTTTTTTCCTAACTTAACATTTGGCAGTGCCATGCGGTACGTGGGATCTTAATTCCCTGATCAGGGATTGAACCTGTGCCCCCTGCACTGGAAGCTTGGAGACTTAAGGCCTGGACTGCCAGCGAAGTTCCTTTGCTCTTTCTGTTTACTGAATCTACACTAGATTTCATTCCAGACTTAGGAAAAGATTCAGAAAGCCACATGAATATCGCTGAAAGGGGGACCTGTCATTTTAGTTTTGTCCAGCCTATCCCAGCTTCTCTGTTCGCCTGCTCCTGCTCCCAGGGCATCGCCTGCCATATGAAAAGGGTGACATTTTCCCAAGCCTCTGTTCTTGGTCTCACTCATGAACCCCTCACGTCGAGGTATCTTGTGAACCTCCTTTTGTCTCGTATGCAAATGACTCGTCATCCACCCTCCTGGCTCAGTTCTGTTTTGCTCTTTGTCTGTTTGCTTTTTCAGGGTCTTGGCTTCCTGAGTCTGACCTGGATTTCCCTTGACAAGTGTCTAGACCTGCTCCTGGTTTCCTCGGTCAGACTTTCTTGGGAATGAATGGCTCAGTCAGTAAAGAATCCTCCTGCAATGAGAGAGACCACCTGCAAGGCAGGAGACCTGGATTGAGAAGATTTCCCTGGAGAAGGAAGTGGCAACCCACTGCAGTATTCTTGCCTGGAGAATTCCATGGACAGAGGAGTCTGGTGAGTACAGCCCATGGGGTCATAGGGGCAGATATGCCTTAACGACTAAAGCACCACCACCGTATCCTTTTATCCACTTGGTCGTTATTCTCACATTGTTTATCCCAGTCCTTTGTGCTGTGCTGTGCTTAGCTGCTCAGCCTTGTCTGACCCTTTGCAACCCCGTGGACTATCCTCTGTCCATGGGGATTCTCCAGGGAAGAATACTGGCGTGAGTCACCATGGCTTCCTCCAGGGAATCTTCCCAACCCAGGGATGAACCCAGGTGTCTGGCATTGAGGGCGGATTCTTTACTGTCTGAGCCACCAGGGAAGCCCATGAATACTGGAGTGGGTAGCCTATCACTTCTCCAGGGAATCTTCCCAATCCAGGAATCGAATCTGGGTTTCCTGCATTGTAGGAGGATACTTAACCAGCTGAGTTACCCGGAAAGCCCACCCCAATCCTTTTAGGGCATGTCTAATATTTTCTTCACCCTCCACTTTCATTATCATCAGCTTTTCTCAGATCACTTCATTTACGAAGTTGGAAGAGATCTCAGAGCTTATCTAGCCCAATTCTTTCATTTTCTGAAAGCATGAATTACACAGAAGGATTCACTCTAGGCTATAGATAGGGAACTAAAAGGGAGAGCTCACCTTCAGCTTTAGGTCTCCTGATATCCCTGCTGGTTGTCTTTTCATTTAACTAACATTCCCCAAACATTCTTGCTCAAAAAATGGTTCTGGGGTCCAATAAACGTAAGCAATATTGGGTCAACTAAGTTTATATAAATTTCTTTGCTGTAAGACTTTTTTGAGCCCTTAAGATGGAGGTCCCCAAAGTGAAGCTCAAAGGTGGGTGGACTTGCACTATATCCAAGAATTCCCAGCTTCTTTGAAAAGATAATTTTATATTGACTCGGAATACTCTAGGTGGTGTTTCTTAGAACACTTGGTAAATATGATACTATCTGTTCTTTAAGGTCAGAATTCCTTGAATATTTGTTGTGGGTAATTAAGTACTCCTCAAGTAGACATGTTTTTTTTTCTTTTACCCACCAAAAAGTCTTTTTAATTCCAGACTACTTGATTCCTGAACCATCTTTACTGGATGAAGTCAAAATACCAGGTGTTGTAAGAAGACAGCAGTCTCACGCAATGTGGAATTTCCTTTAACTGCCTTCGGGGAATACACGTAGGATTTTGGGCATTCTGGTTTGTCTTTAAGTTGGGTCTCTATTTGGCAAACCTTTAGATTTGGTTTATAAATATCAAGGTTAAATGGAGGTGAAACCAAACAGTTCTAGGAAAGTCAAGAGGCAAATGCTCATAGTTAATCCAAGTCTGTTCTCAGGGCATTTAGCCTTTCTCGGCATTAATACCCAGACACTGTTATTAGCGCATAGACACCCAATCACCCCGTGTGCATTAGCCAAATTGGCTGTGTTGATTAGAGATACTAATTATGTGATATGTTTAACTATCCAAATAAGATGGATTTAGCTTGACAGGAGAGCATTGCTTTACTGTGTATGTGTGTGTGTATGAGAGAGAGAGAGAGAGACAAAGAGAAAGAGAGAGAAAGGAGAGATGGGATAAGTTACCTCCAAAATTTCCATTTTGCAATTTTTGAAAAAGCAGTTTCTGGCCAGAATCTAATTTCCACTATCTGATGTGGTATTACAGGGATATTATTTTTTTAAAAAATTAGCATGACTGTACTGTGAAAATCCTAGTAAGTGTGAAATCAGTTAACAAATCAAATAAATCTAATATTATACCTGCCAAGTGGGGCGTTGCTGTATGCTGATGAGTGTTATACATCTCCAAGTCCTGTGTCAGTCATCAGAGAACATGTGATTCTAGCTGGAACCATGTCACTTTAAGGAATACTCTCATTTCCTATAGAGATGTATTTAATGGAACTAATAGATCGTTTATCATCTTTCAAAATATAGTCACACACAGGAATGTTCACTGGGCAAAGGAAAGAGTCACAAAGAGCTTTCCAAGATAGATGAATTATTTTTTTATCTTTCACAAAATTCGTAAAACAGAATGGAAGAGGTACAAGATTATCTACATGTAGAAGAACATAAAAACGAGAGTGAAATATTATACTGAGTGTTTAGATTGTAGTTACTGTAGCCTGTGCCCTTTCATCTCTTAGGTTTTACCCTCATCGACTGACAAGATAAAACCATATCAGATATTCACCTCGGGCATTGAGGGGCAGAGTTAGTTTCTAGGATCCCTGCAACCATTTATTTTTAATTACTTGCTGCAGGATAGTTTAGCAAAGTCTTCATAAATCTATCTCTTAAATTCTCTGATGTTTCCTCTAAGGAAGAAATGCATTTACAACAAAGAGTTTTCCTTGACCCTTTCCCCTTATTTCATCATGGATTTCATTGAACACTATGGATTGTAAAATGAAGTATTATTTCATGTACCACAAAGAAAGAGAGATGCTTCTGCTTAAACTATGACACCTCATTATTTACAAGTTGCATCCCAAATGTGAGATGTGAACATTTGAGAAAATGTATTAAAATAAATTACCTTGCCACCTTGACATCATGGTTAGAGACAGGTACGAGAGGGTTTAATTTTTATTCACAATTACCTATGAATTTGAATCAGTTAAAATTATTTAACTTTTCATTGACTTAAGATTATCTTCCTAATTGAGTTGTAAGGTTTTTTAATTGGACTTTCCAATCTCCCCCATAGTAGTGACTCTTATAAACAGCAGTTCTTGGTAGGCATTTCATGTGTTCATTCAACAAAAGTATTTGCATCTCCAAAATCCCTGTTGCTGTCCTGTCACTAACTTGTATCCAGCTCTTTGCAACCTCATGGACTGCAGCATGTCAGGCTTCCCTGTCCTTCACTATCTCCCGGAGTTTGCTCAAACTTAGGTCCATTGCAGTTCTTGCTTCTTCTGGTTGCCCATCACTTCATGGCAAATAGATGGGGAAAAGTGGAAAAAGTGGCAGAGTATATTTTCTTGGGCTCCAAAATCTCTGCAGACAGTGACTGCAGCCATGAAATTAAAAGACAGAAATGTGCAGCATGTCCATTGAGTTGATGATGCCAATCATCTCATCCCTTGTTACCCCTTTCTCCTCCTATATGCCAAGTCCTATGCCAGGTAGAAGGAAGCCAGTGAACACAGTGCAGTGAATGTGAGCCTTCGCAAGCATCTCACTCAACAGTGGGAGAGGCGATGAGACATATCATCATAACACAGAATGTGAAATGATGTCATGTAGTGGTTCTGAGCTGCATGGGAGCACAGAGAGGGCCACCTGCTTGAGACTGGGGTCAAGAAAGGCTTCCTGGAGGCAGTGAGATGAGCCATGTTGTGGGGGAGGGTATGGATGTCAGCCTTCTAAACAGAAGCACAGCAGGTGAAAAGGTCAAAGGTAAGGAGAAGATGGAGAGCTTACAAAACTGAAAGAGGCTTATCAAGGGTGGAGCACAGACTCCAGAAGCAGGTGGGGAAATAGGAAGTAAGGTTGGCCATGGAACAGGATCAGATCATGATGATCTTAGACCTCTTGTATCCATAGCATCCAGATGATGCTGTGAAAGTGCTGCACTCAATATGCCAGCAAATTTGGAAAACTCAGCAGTGGCCACAGGACTGGAAAAGGTCAGTTTTCATTCCAATCCCAGAGAAAGACAATGCCAAAGAATGCTCAAATTACTGCACAATTGCACTCATCTCACACACTAGTAAAGTAATGCTCAAAATTCTCCATGCCAGGCTTCAGCAATATGTGAACCGTGAACTTCCAGATGTTCAAGCTGGTTTTAGAAAAGGCAGAGGAATCAGAGATCAAATTGTCAACATCTGTTGGATCATGGAAAAAGCAAGAGAGTTCCAGAAAAACATCTATTTATGCTTTATTGAATATGCCAAAGCCTCTGACTGTGTGGATCACAAGAAACTGTGGAAAATTCTGAAAGAGATGGGAATACCAGACCACCTGATCTGTCTCTTGAGAAACCTATATGCAGGTCAGGAAGCCACAGTTAGAACTGGACATGGAACAACAGACTGGTTCCAAATAGGAAAAGGAGTACGTCAAGGCTGTATATTGTCACCCTGCTTATTTAACTTCTATGCAGAGTCCATCATGAGAAACTCTGGGCTGTAAGAAGCACAAGCTGGAATCAAGATTGCCGGAAAAATATCAATAACCTCAGCTATGCAGATGACACCACCCTTATGGCAGAAAGTGAAGAGGAACTAAAAAGCCTCTTGATGAAAGTGAAAGAGGAAAGTGAAAAAGTTGGTTTAAAGCTCAACATTCAGAAAACGAAGATCATGGCATCTGGTCCCATCACTTCATGGGAAATAGATGGGGAAACAGTGGAAACAGTGTCAGACTTTATTTTTTTGGGCTCCAAAATCACTGCAGAAGGTGACTGCAGCCATGAAATTAAAAGAAGCTTACTCCTTGGAAGGACAGCTATGACCAACCTAGATAGCATATTGAAAAGCAGAGACATTACTTTGTCAACAAAGGTCCATCTAGTCAAGGCTATGGTTTTTCCAGTGGTCATGTATGGATGCGAGAGTTGGACTGTGAAGAAAGCTGAGCAGTGAAGAATTGATGCTTTTGAACTGTGGTGTTGGAGAAGACTCTTGAGAGTCCCTTGGACTGCAAGGAGATCTAACCAGTCCAATCTAAAGGAGATCAGCCCTGGATGTTCTTTGGAAGGAATGATGCTAAAGCTGAAACTCGAGTACTTTGGCCACTTCTTGTGAAGAGTTGACTCATTGGAAAAGACTCTGATGCTGGGAGGGATTGGGGGCAGGAGGAGAAGAGGACGACAGAGGATGAGATGGCTAGATGGCATCACCGACTCGATGGAAGTGAGTCTGAGTGAATTCCGGGAGTTGGTGATGGACAGGGAGGCCTGGCGTGCTGTGATTCATGGGGTCGCAGAGTCGGACACGACTGAGCAACTGAACGGAACAGAACTAATCCATATCATCAGTTGGTCAGTCAACAGGCATTTAGCCTCTTTCATGTACTTGGAAAAGAAAGAATGTGATAATAAAAGTTTACATAGCACCAAATGCTGTTCCAGGTGCTTTGGATAAACTGAGTCATTTAATATTGCCCTTTGGTGGCTCAGACAGTTAAGCATCTGCTTGCAATGCAGGAGGCCTGGGTTTGACCCCTGGGTCAGGAAGATCCCCTGGAGAGGGAAATGGCAACCCACTCCAATACTCTTGCCTGGAAAATTCCATGGACGGAGGAGCCTGGTAGGCTACAGTCCATGGGTTGCAAAGAGCTGGACATGACTGAGTGACTTCACTCTAATATTCACAACCACCCATGAGGTGAGTATTACTGTCTTCCCATCTTTCAGAAGGGGAAACTGAGGAGCAGAATGATTAAGTACATTGCCTGAAATCCCCCACTTAACAGCAGTCTGTAATTCCTTCTGATGGTCAGTGACAGCTTCTGTTCTCATCACAGCTGTGCCCTTTGGTATCTTGTTGGGGTGATGATGAACAGGAGGGCTAGAATTCTCCCTTCATCCCTGTGCATGGGGATGTGAGAGAAGATGAAGGCATGCTAAAGATGCTTCTAAATGGCAACAGTAGATAGAAGCTTGCTTTCCAATATCAATGGCGGACAGACCGACGCAGGAAGGGACACCAGCCCAGGACCTGCTCCCAACATTGGTCTTCACAGATGAAGAACCTGTACAATTTACACCGAATGTCTCTCAGGGTCATTCACTTCTTGAGCTTGATTTCTCTTTTTTCCCCTTGTATCTATTTAAGCCTTTAATTTTGATCTTTTTCAAGGATTGGAACAAAAATTATATACCAAAATATATAAAGAAATCTTACAAGCCAACAATAATACTAAACAACCCAATTTTTTCTAAAAGAAAAAGCTAAGCAAAATATTTAAACAGACACTTTACAAAAAAAGATAGGCAAAAGGCCTGTGAAAACATGCTCAAATCATTACTAATCAGGGAAGTGCAAATTAAAACTGCACCTACTGAAATGGCTAAAATTCAAAAGACAGACAATACCAAGTGTCGATAAGTTTGGAGAGTAACTGGAAGTCTCAGTCCTTACTTGTAAAGGGGGAAATGATACCACATCTTTAGAAAATAATCTAGAAGTTTCTTTAAAAGATAAATACATACTTAACCATCATTGTTGTTCAGTCACTAAGTCATGTCTGGGATTCTTTGTGACCCCATGGACAGCAGCATGCCTGACCTCCCTGTCCCTTACCATCTGCTAGAGTTTGCCCAAGTTCATGTCCATTGAATCGGTGATGCCATCCAACCATCTCATCCTCTGTTGCTCCCTTCTCCTTTTGCCCTTAATCTTTCCCAGAATCAAGGTCTTTTCCAGTGAGTCAGTTCTTCACATCAGGTGGCCAAAGTATTGGAACTTCAGCTTCAGTCCTTCCAATGAATATTCAGGGTTGAGTTCCCTTAGGATTGACTGATTTAATCTCCTTGCAGCCCAAGGGACTCTCAACAGTCTTCTCCAGCACCACAGTTTGAAAGCATCAGTTCCTCAGATTTCAGCCTTCTTTACGGTCTAACTCTCACATCCGCACATGACTACTGGAAAAACCATAGATTTGACTATACAAACCTTTGTCAGCAAAGTGATGTCTCTGCTTTTTAATACACTGTCTAAGTTTGTCATAGTTTTCCTTCCAAGGAGCAAGTGTCTGAGTCTTTGGTAGTCAGGGGGAAAAATACAGAAAATTGTTTACAGAAAAGAAATTTTGTTGGACTCACAGAGTGGAAATTTTCACCTACTTCTACCCCAAGGGTGCCTTGGGGGAAGTGTTTCTGTCAGTTCTCTTTCACAGCTGTGAGATGCTGCTGCTTTGAGCTTTGATTTGGTGGGAATCTCAGAGGCCTAAACCCCCAGGATGGAGCAGTAAGCTGGACCATCTCTGAAAACAGTTCTGAAGGATCTTCCCTTGAGGTGACGGTCTTGCTCATTCTGTGTCTCACCAGGGCTCTTGACTCCAAACTGTGAACCACTGACTTTGTACATATATCTTTCTCCTCCCCCCTTCTACTTGTTGATCTTGGACTACAGTGCTCTCCTCTCTTTGTTTTTGAGGGAAGTCGGTATGAAGGAAGAGGCAGCATAATTTAACTGAAAAAGCACAGTTTTGTTGTCAAACAGACCTGCATGGCTCCACCACTTACCAGCTGTGTGACCCCTGGTCCAGTTGCTCTCTGAGCCTCAGTCTTGGGAAATGGAACCCATTATACTTGTTGTTCAGGGCTGTTTCCGTTGGGAGGATAAATGGAAATTACATGTATAGTAAAATGATGAGTCATGAGCCTGGCACACAGTAGGTACTCCATGGATAGCATATCCCTCTAGTGGGGATTCCTTGTAATAGCAAAAGTAAATATTTGTAGAATATTTACAATATTTATGCATATTCACTATTCATGGCAAACCACGTCAGTATTCTTGCCTTGAGAACCCCATGAAGAGTATGAAAAGATGAAGAGATGACACTGAAAGATGAACTCCCCAGGTCAGTAGGTGCCCAATATGCTACTGGAGAAGAGTGGAGAAATAGCTCCAGGAAGAAAAAAGAGGCTGAGCCAAAGTGAAAACAACACTCAGTTATGGATGGGTCTGGTGGTGAAAGTGAAGTCTGATGCTGTAAGGAAAATATCGCATAGTAACCTGAAAGAGATGGACATACCAGACCACCTGACCTGCCCCTTGAGAAATCTATATGCAGGTCAGGAAGCAACAGTTAAAACTGGACATGGAACAACAGACTGGCTGCAAATAGGAAAAGGAGTACGTCAAGGCTGTATTGTCACCCTGCTTATTTAACTTCTATGCAGAGTACATCATGAGAAACGCTGGGCTGAAAGAAGCACACACTGGAATCAAGATTGCCGGGAGAAATATAAATAATCTCGGATATGCAGATGACAGAAAGTGAAGAAGAACTAAAGAGCCTCTTGATGAAAGTGAAAGAGGAGAGTGAAAAGTTGGCTTAAAGCTCAACATTCAGAGAACTAAGATCATGGCATCAAGTCCCATTATTTCATGGGAAATAGATGGGGAAACAGTGGAAACAGTGGCTGACTTTATTTTTCTGGGCTCCAAAATCACTGCAGATGGTGATTGCAGCCATGAAATTAAAAGATGCTTACTCCTTGGAAGGAAAGTTATGACAAACCTAGATAGCATATTGAAAAGCAGAGACATTACTTTGTCAACAAAAGTCCGTCTAGTCAAGGCTATGATTTTTCCAGTGGCCATGTATGGATTTGAGAGTTGGAGTATAAAGAAAGCTGAGTGCTGAAGAATTGATGCTTTTGAACTGTGGTGTTGGAGAAGATTCTTGAGATTCCCTTGGACTGCAAGGAGATCCAACCAGTCCATCCTAAAGGAGATCAGTCCTGGGTGTTCATTGGAAGGACTGATATTGAAGCGGAAACGCCAATCCTTTGGCCACCTGATGCGAAGAGCTGACTCATTAGAAAAGACCCTGATGCTGGGAAAGATTGAGGGCAGGAGGAGACGGGGACGACAGAGGATGAGATTGTTGGATGGTATCACCTACTCAATGACATGGGTTTGGGTGGACTCCGGGAGTTGGTGATGGACAGGGAAGCCTGGTGTGCTGTGGTTCATAAGGTCGCAAAGAGTTGGACATGACTGAGCGAATGAACTGAACTGAAATGAACCTGGGATGTTAAGTCCGTGAAAAAGGTAAATTGGAAGTGGTCATACAGGAGATGGCAAGAGTGAACATCAACATGTTAGGAATCAGTGAACTGAGATGGATAGGAATGGGTAAATTTAATTAAGATGACCATTATATCTACTACTGTGGGTAAGAATCCCTTAGAAGAAATGGAGCAGCCCTCAGAGTCAACAGGAGTCTGAAATGCAATACTTGGGTGCAGTTTCAAAAATGACAGAATGATCTCTGTTCATTTTCAAGGCAAACCATTCAATATCACAGTAATCCAAGTTTATGCCCCAACCACTAATGCTGAAGAAACTGAAGTCGAACGATTCTGTGAAGACCTACAAGACCTTCTAGAACTAAAACCAAAAAAAAGATGTCCCTTTCATTAAAGATGTCCTTCATCCAGCCCGGCATTTTACATGATGTACTCTGCATTTAAGTTAAATAAACATGGCGACAATCTACAGCCTTGAGGTACTCCTTTCCCTATTTGGAACTCCTCTGTTGTTCCATGTCCAGTTCTAACGTTGCTTCTTTACTTGCATACAGATTTCTCAGGAGGTAAATAGGTGGTTTGATATTTCCACCTCTTAATAATTTTCCACAGTTTGTTTGATCGACACAGTCAAAGACCTTGGCATAGTCAATAAAGCAGAAGTAAATGTTTTTCTGGAATTTTCCTGCTTTTTCTGTGATCCAACCGATTCTGGCAATTTAATCTCTGATTCCTCTGCCCCTTCTAAATACAGCTTGAGCATCTAGAAGTTCTCAATTCATGTTGAAGCCTAGATTGGAGAATTTTGAGCATTACTTTGCTAGCGTGTGAGATGAATGCAGTTGTGTGGTAGTTTGAACATTCTTTGGCATTGCTTTTCTTAGGGATTGGAATGAAAATTGATCTTTTCCAGTCCCACTGCTGAGCTTTTTTCAGATTTGTTGAAATATTGAGTGCAGCACTTTTCACAGCATCATCTTTTAGGATGTGAGATAGCTCAGCTGGAATTCCATCACCTCCACTAGCTTTGTTATAGTGATGTTTCCTAAGGCCCACTTGACTTCGCATTCCAGGATGTCTGGCTCTAGGTGAGTGATCACACCATCATGGTTATCTGGGTCATGAAGATCTTTTTTATAAAGTTCTTCTGTGTATTCTTGCCACCTCTTCTTAATATCTTCTGCTTCTGTTAGATCTATACCTCTTCTGGGCTTTTATTGTGCCCATCTTTTAATTTTATGGCTGCAGTCACCATTTGCAGTGATTTTGGAGCCCCCCCAAAATAAAGTCTGACACTGTTTCCACTGTCTTCCCATCTATTTGCCATGAAGTGGTGGGACTAGATGCTACAATCTTAGTTTTCTGAATACTGAGATTTAAGCCAACATTTCAACTCTCCTTTTTCACTTTCATCAAGAGGCTCTTTAGTACTTCTTCACTTTCTGCCATAAGGGTGGTGTCATCTGCATATCTGAGGTTGTTGATATTACTCTCGGCAATCTTGATTCCAGCTTGTGTTTCTTCCAGCCCAGGCTTCTCATGATGTACTCTGCATATAAGTTAAATAAGCAGGGTGACAATATACAGTCTTGACATATTCCTGTCCCGATTTGGAACCACTCTGTTGTTCCATGTCAAGTTCTAACTGTTGCTTCCTGACGTGCACACAGATTTCTCAGGAGGCAGGTCAGGTGGTCTGGTATTCCCATGTCTTTAAGAATTTTCCATAGTTTGTTGTAATCCACAGAGTCAAATGCTTTGGCGTAGTCAATAAAGCAGAAATAGATGTTTTTCTGGAACCTTCTCTCCCTGCAGCCCAGACCGTGACACATTCACCCTGTAAGGCCACCTGATCATTCCTAGGTGGTACTGGTTATGTGCTTTTTGTTTGTTTGTTTGTTTGTTTTTTCAAACTTCAGTACCACTTACAAAAGAACAGACATTGATTGTCAGAGAAGAAGATAGGACTAGAGCATATGAGGAAAGGAGGTGAAACTTTAAGTAACCCAATAACAGACTGATCTGTAGCTACTAAACTGGAGGGAAACACTGCCCCCTGCCCACCCCGAAACAAGAATGATGGTACAATATTCACGTTTTCCTCTTTGGAAAGTCATCATTTGTGGATTTCATGGCATTCGGACGTGGGGAGGCAGTTGTATCAGCAGACTCATTTAGGCAGAAGCCTGTGTGACATGGCTTGGCCAACAGCCTCAGGCACACCACAAGAACAGTCTAACGACACAGATTAAACTGTGGATCTGACTATAGGCAATGATTTCCCCAAAGCTCGATGTCTGGTCTAACGGTACTCCGCTTGGGCTTCAGAACATCCATGGAGTTGCAGGATGGTGAGCAGGACTCTAGGCTTCTGGGGAGTTCCTTGTACACCGTGATCATTCAGTCCTCCCCTAGCTCCATGAATTTTCTGCCTTTGACCTTCCTCTGCTTTCCATCTGGAAAACTCTCTTACTCAACAGCAGGACTCACATCTCATGCCTCTTTGGAGCTTGTAATTAATCTATTATGTATCTGTCCTTCCACTAGATAAAGAGCCAGCACTACTTTTTTTTTTTTTTTTTTTCTGAGAAGGGCCAGATAGTAAATATTTTAGATTTTTTGGTTTGTCTAGTCTCTGCCATAGCTACTCAGCTGTGCATTGTCACACGTGAGTAGCCTTAGAGAGTATATAAATGAACGGATGTGGCTGTATTCTAATAAAACTCCATTTATGGACACTGAAGTTGGAATTTCAGACAGTTTTCATGTGTCACAAACGGTCTTCTTTTGACTTGTTTTAATGACTTAAAAATGGAAAAATCCTCCTTAGCTTGTAGGGCTTGCAAAAAACAAGCAGCAGAACAGATTTGGCTCGTAGACTATAGTTTGCTGTGTTCACTTTCTAGTGCTGTGTGACAGATGACCACAAATTGAGCAGCTGAAAGCAACACATATTGATTATTTCATAGCTTCTGCGGGTCAGGAGTTCAGGTACAGCCTGGCTGGGCCCTTAGAGTCTTAAAAGGCTGCGGTCAAGGTGTCAGCCAGGCTGTGCTGTCATTTGGGGGCTTGACTAGGCAAGAATGTAGTTCTGAGCTCATTTAGGCTGTTGGCAGAATTCATTTCCCATGGCTGTGTGACTGAAGGTTTTGACTTTCAGCTCACAGTTAGCTACAGTTCCTTGCTGTGTGGGCTTCCTCAGCATAGCCCTGTACTTCATCAAGCCAGCAAAAAAGGGGGCTTATAGGTTGTAACTCAATCATTGGGAGGGATGTCCCACCATCTTTGCCCTATTGTATGGATTAGAAGCAAGAGAACCTGCCTGCATTCAAGGGCAAGAGATTATACAAGCTTATGAACATCAGGAGGTGGGAGTCCTGGGGCCTGGCTATTACACCAACTCCTTGCACTAGTTGTTGAGTTCTGGGGACAGGAGCTGTGGAATTAATCATGAATCATTAGGTATTTTCAGCCTTAGCCCAGTGTCTGGCACAGAATGGGAACTTGGGAAAAGCTGCTGAAAGAATGCCTCGATGGTGGCTCACACACACTCAGAAGAGTAGAAAAAGGTTCTTGGAATTCTCCAGTAAAATTGTCACAATATTGTAATCCTTCCTGGTTCAAGGCTACCGATAACACTAAGAACACTATGCTGGGAAAGATTGAAGGCGAAAGGAGGACAGGGAAGCAGAAGGTGAGATGGTTAGATGGCATTACCAACTCAACGGATATGATTTTGAGCAAACTCCAGGAGACAGTGAAGGACAGGGAAGCCTGGCGTGCTGCAGTCCATGGGGTTGCAAAGAGTTGGACATGACTTAGCAACTGAACAATAGCAAAAGCATGTGGTAAATAGGATTTTAAGCAGAAACTAAATTTGGCCCACATTCTTAGATTTGGATTAATAGCTTGTTTGAGTACATCACATATCAAGAGAACTCTCCACGTGGGGAATAATGTGTCACTCCAATCACATTACAGTCAATCAGCCTAAAATAACACTGAAACAGGGAAACCAATTTTAAAGCTCCAAGCAGGCTGCTGGTATGGCAGAAGATATTCAGAGCAGTTTTCAGAGACATGCCAACTGCAGCTTTTCTGGTGTTTATTTCCCTGAATAAGTGTAGCTAAAAACAAAGTGAATTTTTGTTTAAATGAAGGCTCCAAACTTCTAAGCAATAATAGGGAGTAAATAAAGGAGAGCTAGAATGTGAAGTCAAAAGGCCGCAAAATAATGACATTGAAGTACATGTCTATGAAGTGAACACGACTCTGAGAAAAAGCTTCCAAACTACCAGCCTTTCCCCAAAGCCTCAGTTACTGAGAATTTTTTAATTGAAACACATGGAGCCAGTCTTAACACCTGTTTTGTCTACCAACTTTTATCAAACACCTACATCCAATGCCATTGATTGCAATTTCTGTTGTGTTATCTGTCTAATTACCTATCTGTATGACTTCAGGTTTATGGTTTACCTTATTATTTCCTTTTCCATTCAGAGAAGGATCTGGGGTGACGGTTCCTTTATATGCAGCTTGTTTTGCATCCCGGATAGAACAGATGGCTTCTGTAAACACACATCTGGTTGTGGACTATAAAAGGTCTCTATGTGAGCTTGCCAATGGATAGCAAGATGTGGCTTTCTTTTCTTTTGGCGAAATATCCTTTTTTTTTTTTTTACTGAGATTACAGAAAATCTTCTGTTAATAAACAAATCACAAAAGTCAGAGCCTGAAGTTTTAGATTCAAAGAGCCCAATGGCTTTTTAAAGAATTAATTAGATTATTTGTTTTGCTTTTTATTGGAGCATAGTTGCTTTACACTGCTGTGTTAGTTTCTGCTGTACTGTAAAGTGAATGGGCCACACACATATACATATCACCTCTGTTTTAGATTTCCTTCCCATTTAGTTCACTACAGAGCATTAAGTAGAATTCCCTGGGCTATACAGTAGGTTCTCATTAGTTATCTATTTTACACATAGATAACTGTATTAGTTATCTATTTTAGCTTATTTGTTATCTATGTAAATATCTTATAAGTGAAAATGAAAGTCACTCAATCATGTCTAACTCTTTGCAACCCCAAGGACTGTATAGTCCATGGGATTCTCCAGGCCAGAATATTGGAGTAGGGTAGCCATTCCCTTCTCCAGGGGATCTTCCCAACCCAGGAACCAAACCTAGGTCTTCTGCATCGCAGGCAGATTCTTTACCAACTGAGCTACCAGGGAAACTCAAGAATACGGGAGTGGATAGCCTATCCCTCCTCCAGCAGATCTTCTCGGTCCAGGAATAGAACCGGGGTCTCCTGCATAGCAAGCAGATTCTCTACCAGCTGAGCTACCAATTTAAACATAGCATCTATTTTATACAAAGAGTCTGACACAGTTGAGTGACTGAACTGAACTGATCTATACACATCCAAGTCCATTCTCCCAATCCATCCCACCCTCCCCTCCGCCTTGGTATCTGTGTGTTTGTTTTCTATGTCTGTGTCTCTGCTTCCTTATCAGCCTTGACATACATGAATTGCTTTGGGTCTACTCCACCCGTAGTATCACCTTCCCAAATCAAGGTGGTAGATTGGATGGTGTCCAGGAGGGAGGGTCGGATATTTGGGTTTTAGTTTGGGTTCTGGTTTTGAACCCTCATTTTCTCCAGGCCTGTTATCTTATCCGTTCTTTGAGATGACTGAACTAGGTCATCTTTACATCATCTTCAAACTCAAACTCTGTAATTCAAGGGTTACCATGAGAATTTACAAAAAAAAAAAAAAAAAATTAATGAGCTCAGATCATGTTTACATTTTTTTATTTTGAAAAATTTAATTTATTTTTATCTTAATAAAATGCCTGTTCAATTAAATTATACCTTTATTAATGAAACACATACAAGAAAAATATTTTTCTGTCTTACATCTCTAACTCTCCCTCTACTAACCAAACACACAAAAATAAGTCTGTTTTTAATGAGATTTTTGATAAAATCATGTGGCTTTGGAATCTCATTATTATATAATGGAAGAGCAGGTTGTTCCATAGTAGACACTGGGGGTACAAAAAGGAATAAAACATGGACTCTTACCACTTAAATCCAGCCTCCCTCTGTCGCCATGGACATAGATGGTACATGAAAGATGTTTCGTGTCTCTTGCTCATTTAAAGCTTTTCAGTGCTTTTCTTTTCCACCCCCCCCCCCCAACCCCGCCGCCCCCCGCCTTGGTGTGGACCATTTTAAAAGTCTTTATTGAATTTGTTACAATATTACTTGTTTTATGTTTTGGTATTTTGGCCCCAAGGCACATGGGGTCTTAGCTCCCCAACCAGGGATTGAACCCACACCCCCTGTACTGGAAGGCAAAGTCTTAACCACCGGACTACTAGGGAAGTCCCAACACTTCAGTGTTGTCCTTGATTTAATCTATTTAAATCAAGACTATAGACCAGACATTGGACTTGACATTGGGCTACAGAGTGAATGAGACAGACAAGGCACCTTCCTCCATCATGATTACTTTTCTAGTGGGAGAATTCAGGTTACAAACAGGTAGGCAACAGATAAACAAGATCTTTTCAGACTTCCACAAATGTTGAAATGAATAGAGTGATATGTGAGATACTTAGTCTTGGTCCTGATTGATGCATGATCAGGGCATTCACTCTGAGGAGGTGCCATTTGAACTGATCCTTGAATGATGAAGCCTTGGGCTTCCCTGATAGCTCAGGTGGTAAAGAATCTGCCTGTGATGCCGGAGACTCTGGCTCAACTCCTGGATCAGGAAGACTTGCTGGAGGAGGGATAGGCTACTCACTCCAATATTCTTGGACTTTCCTGGGGGCTCAGCTGGTAAAGAATCCGCCTGCAGTGCAGGAGACCTGGATTTGATCCCTGGGTTGGGAAGATCTCCTGGTAAAGGGAAAGGCTATCCACTCCAGTATTCTGGCCTACAGAATTTCACAGACTGTATAGTCCATGGGGTTGCAGAGTCGGACACAACTGAGTGACTTTCACTTTCACTTTGATGAGAAGGAGGAGAAGATACAGTGGGACAATTAGCTGTAAAGGACCTGAGGTGAAAAATACCTACACATGTTGAAAGGAAAAGAAACAGAGAAAGCAATAGAAGCCTGTTTCTGAAGCTTGATAAGCAAGGAAGAGAGTAATAAGAAAAATGTCATACAGGAGCCAGATCATATTAGGACTTATAGACTAAGATTGTTGTTGTTTTGCAGTTGCTAAGTTGTGTCAGACTCTTTGAGACCCCATGCACTGCAGCATGTCAGCCTTCCCTCTCCTCCACTATCTCCCAGAGTTTGCTCAATTTCATGTCCATTGAGTTGGCCATGCGATTTGACCACGATGCTGATGCTGGGGGAAATTGAAGGCAAAAGGAGAAAAAGGCAGCAGAGGATGAGATGGTAGATAGCATAGATGTTTTTTCTAAGATTTTTTTCTTAAATGCAATCAGAAGCCATTATAAGGTCTTCAGTGGGTGAATGGCATGACCTGATGTATATTCTAAAAGGATTATTCTGGCAGCTCTGGGTATAATGCCTGCATGTACATGCTGGCTGGAGTGGAGAAAAGAGAGATCAGGAAGAGTGGCAGAGGGAGAAAAATTAGGAGATAGAGGAAGAAGAATAAGAGAGCTTGCTGCTTTGGGTTTTGGATAGTGAAGATGGGGAGGCAGAAGATGGAGAGGGGAAGTTTGAGATAGTTTGTAAATAGAGATTGTAGGACTTCTCAAAGCTGAGTGAGGGCAGTGAGGGAAAGGAAGGAACAAGGATAATTTCAAGTGCCTGGCTTGAGAAATGGTAGACAACAGTATCATTTACTGAGATGGGAAAACCTCAGGGGAAAAAAGGTTAGGAGATATGGTGGAATCAAAGAGTTCTGGTGGATGTGATGTGTTTGGGATATGTTTAGCTGATTCTAGTGAAGGTGTGAAGGAGGCAGTTGGATTTGCAAGGAAAGGAGGCAAATTTGGCACTTGAGAGAATGTAAGTGGTATTTTTATTCAGGGCCCAGGTGATAGTTATCTAAGAAGAAAGAGAAGATGATCAGGAGAAGGGGACCTTGGACAGAGACATGAGCGGCATCAACATTTTTGGTAGCACATCATGGAAACCAAGTCCAACCAGCTGAAGCATATAAGGAAAAGGAGGGATTTATTAGAAGGATCTTGGGGGTGTTTCAGGTGACCAGAGGCAAGAACTGGAAAAGACATTTCATAGACTCTAGATAGCCTTGTCTTTTTTTTTTCTGGTTCCTTCTTTATCAGGCCCATTTGCTTATTCATCACATTCTGAGAACAGCTCTTTACACTTTTCCCTGTGTGTGGCCACCATGCAGCTTTTACATTTTCATCTTTATTCAAGAGAACAGCCTGGTTTTACTGGGAGATTCTCAATAAGTACTGAATTTACCACAGAGAATCTGATTGGCCCAGCTTGGGTCACATGGGCACCATAATCCAATAAACTGCACCCAGGAAGGTCATGTGACAGAAGTGTGGTTGCTGGGAGCTTACTCCTGTGGGTTAGTATGGCTTCTCAGAGAAAGGGCGTTCCTGTTAGCTGGGCATTTACTGCAATTGTCACCCAGGCCTTGCTTATCTCAATTTTGCACACGTGTCACATGCAGTGCTGATAGCTTCCTCCATAGCTGGGGTTGATTCATGCCACCATGAGTTCCTTTATGTGGTTGCTTCTGACAGAAACATCAGGCCCATCACTCTTTGCCTATGTGTCTCTAACCACTCAGGCTGCCATAGCAAGATACCATAGATCGGATGGCTCAAACCACAGAAATAGTTCTTAAGGCTGAAAAGTTCAAGATCAGGGTGTCAATGTGGTTGATTTCTGGTGAAGACTCCCTCATTTGCCTTCTCATTGTGTCCTCACATGATGGTGAGAGAAGACAGAGAGCAAATTATTTGGTTTCTCTTCTTGTAAGGGCACTAATCTCATTGTGAAGGCCCTACCCTCATAGCCTCATCTCATCCTAACCACCCTCCAAGGGCCCCCCATCTCCAAATACCATCACATTGAGGGTTGGGACTTCAACACATGAATTTTTGGGGTTAGATAGTGTCACTAACTCAATGGACATGAATCTGAGCAAAGTCTGGAAGATAGTGGAGGACAGAGGAGTCTGGTGTGCTGCAGTCCATGGGGTCACAAAGAGTCAGACATGACTTAGATGCTGAACAGCAGCCATAAGGACAAGATACAATTCAGAGCATAGCACTGCCTAACCCTTTTCCAGGCTTCCCTGGTGGCTCGGGTGTTAAAGAATCTGCCTGCAATACAGGAGACCTGAGTTTCATACCTGGGTCAGGAAGATCCTCTGGAGGAGGAAATGGCAAGCCACTCCAGTATCCTGTCTGGAGAATCCATGGACAGAGGAGCCTGGTGGGCTACCGTCCACCGGGTCTCAAAGAGTCGGACACGACTGAGCAACTAACACTTTCACTTTCACTTCAATCCTTTTCTATCCTTCAGGTCTCAGATCCCCAGTTGCTTCCTCCAGGAAGACTTTTGGGAGTTAAGGACCCAGCTACAACCCTTCAGGTTGAAAGCACTTAGGGCACACAGAGATCAAAACACTTACCATATCATGTTCAAATCCCTTGTTGCCATCCTCCCCTCACCACTGCATGGAAAGGGCTCTGTTGGATTAATCACTGTATCCCCAAATTCTAGCATACAGTAGGCTTTCAAAATGCTATTAGAGCTCAAGAACAACTATCAATTGCTAGTTGAGGAAGCCAGTGAATAAATCATGACATGGTCTGATCAGCACCATGGTGGAAGCAGCTTCAAGGTGCAGAGAGGAGAGATGATTCATTCTAATACCTGGGGTGGGGGTAATGTCTCAGGAGCTGTGATCCTGAGCTGGCATCTGGAGGGTGCTTAGGAACTGGTGCATCAGACTCTGCTGTGTGTGAGCCAGGGAGATGGGACAGCCCCTCCAGTACTTTTTGTGGTATTGGGAACGTTAAGAGATCTGTGACAGTCTCTGCTCTGGGGAAGTGAATTTTAATTAGGTAGAAGGAGTGAACTGAATCAGAAAGCAGGGCTGTGGAGATGAGAGCAGAATGATTTGCTACTTGCTGATAAGAAAGCCAGTGAGTCACGCCACGCTGGCTTGCCACAGAGAAACAAATGTATGTGCAGCCTCTTCCCCCGCCTGCGTGAGAAGGCCTAGGGAGGCCTGACCAGGGAAGGGCCTGGACCAGCCAGAGGAGGGTTAAAGAGGGTAGCCTCTATAGACAGGAAGTGCTCGTTGGTATACTTTTTGACCATTGGGAGCCATTCAGTAGTAGTACTTTATTCATAAAATACTGTTGGTGATAACATCTCCATCGACCATTACTGTAACAGGGCTGGTTATTTGCACCATGTCAAGCACACCACAGGGTGAAGTGAAGTGAACTGAAGTTGCTCAGTCATGTCCAACTCTTTGCAACCCCATGGACTGTAGCCTACCAGGCTCCTCGGTCCATGGGATTTTCCGGGCAAGAGTACTGGAGTGGGTTGCCATTTTCTTCTCCAGGGTACATACACCACAGGGTACATGCCCAGAAATGGGATTTCTGAGTCATATGGCAGTTCTATTTTTAGTTTGCTTCAGGAACCTCCACACTGTGAGTTCAGGAACTCTCTATAGCAGCTGCACCAATTCCAACAATTACATTCCTATCAACAGTGCAAGAAGGCCCCCTTTTCTCCATACCCTCTCCAGCCTTTATTGACTCAGCAATCTCACTTCTCGGCATATACCCTGAGAAAACTGTATTTCCAAAAGATATATGCACCCCAATATTGATGAAAGTGAAAGAGGAGAGTGAAAAAGTTGGCTTAAAGCTCAACATTCAGAAAACTAAGATCATGGCATCTGGTCCCATCACTTCATGGGAAATAGGTGGGGAAACAGTGGAAACAGTGTCAGACTTTATTTTTTTGGGCTCCAAAATCATTGCAGATGGTGACTTCAGCCATGAAATTAAAAGATGCTTATTCCTTGGAAGAAAAGTTATGACCAACCTAGATAGCATATTCAAAAGCAGAGACATTACTTTGCCGACTAAGGTCCATCTAGTCAAGGCTATGGTTTTTCCTGTGGTCATATATGGATGTGAGAGTTGGACTGTGAAGAAAGCTGAGTGCCGAAGAAGTGATACTTTTGGACTGTGGTGTTGGAGAAGACTCTTGAGTGTCCCTTGGACTGCAAGGAGATTCAACCAGTCCATTCTGAAGGAGATCAACCCTGGGATTTCTTTGGAAGGAATGATGCTAAAGCTGAAACTCCAGTACTTTGGCCACCTCATGCGAAGAGCTGACTCATTGGAAAAGACTCTGATGCTGGGAGGGATTTGGGGGCAGGAGGAGAAGGGGACAACCCAGGATGAGATGGCTGGATGGCATCACTGACTCAATGGACGTGAGTCTGAGTGAACTCCGGGAGTTGGTGATGGACAGGGAGGCCTGGCGTGCTGCGATTCATGGGGTCGCAAAGAGTCGGACACGACTGAGTGACTGAACTGAACTGACCTGAACTGAATATGTTGCAGCACTGATTACAATAACCAGGGCATGGAAGCAACCTAAGTGTCCATTGACAGATGAATAGATAGAGGAGAGGTGTTACATACATACAATGGGGACCATAAAAAGGAACGAAACTGTGCCCGGTGCAGCAATGTGAATGACCCAAAAGACTGTCATGCAGAGTGAAGTAAGTCAGAAAAACAATTTTCATATTTTAATGCATATATATATGGAATCTAGAAAAATGGTACAGATATATCTACTCGCAGGGAAGGGATAGAGATGCAGATGTGGAGAGTGGACGTGTGGGCATGGGGGTGCAGGGAGGGAGGTGGGATGGATTTAGAGACTGGAACTGATGTGTGTGCCTGCTCTGTGTTAAATAGATAGCTGGCGGGAGCCTACTCTCCAGCACAGCGAGCTCAGCTCAGTGCTCCGGGGTCACCTAGATGCATGGGATGGGGAGGGTAGGAGGGAGGTCCAAGAGGGCAGGAATACATGTGCACGTGTGGCTGACTCACTTTGTTCTACAGCACTGTAAAGCAACCACACCCCAATTTAAAGAAGAAAAAAGCACACCACACACTGTCTCACTTATTCCTCAGAACAATGTTAAGGCAGGTGGGGGTTGTTGG
Source organism: Oryx dammah (assembly GCF_014754425.2). NCBI lineage: Eukaryota > Metazoa > Chordata > Mammalia > Artiodactyla > Bovidae > Oryx > Oryx dammah. The sequence continues at coordinate 111,378,963 of NW_024070187.1, read as the reverse complement.
GCGTCTAGAGAAAATTCTCATTTTTTCATCTGGGGTAACAGGGGCTTGGCTGAGGCCAAGGGAATTCCCTCCCCCGCCCCACCCCATTCCTGGCTGGTCCTGTTCACCCCTCAGTCTCCTGCTTCAACATGATTCCTCCGTGGAGGGGTCTCCACTGTTAGCCTCACAATTTAGTCTCCAGCCTGGGCTTCCTCAGGGCAGCCCGCTCTTATGCTTCGTGTTGGTTTGCTTTTGCTAGGTAATAAATTGCTATGAACTTGCTGAAACCAGCACACGTTTATTACCTCATACTTTCATGAGTCAGAACCAGTTGCCCCAAAGAGCCTGGTACTTAGCAGGTGCCAGGAAGTATCCCTGGGCTTCCCTGGTGGCTCAGACGGTAAAGCATCTGCCTACAAAGCTGGAGATGGGCTTGAACCCTGAGTTGGGAAGACCCCTGGAGGAGGACATGGCTACCCATTCCAGAATTCTTGCCTGGAGAATCCTGCGGACAGAGGAGCCTGGCGGGCTATGGTCCATGGGGTCGCAGAGAGTCAGACCCAACTGAGCACAGACCAGCACAGGAGGCATGTCTTGGCTGAAAGATTGCCCAGTTCAGGGTCTCACTTCGACTCATCTGGTCAGTCTGTCAGCAGAGTCTCTGATCTTTCTAGTGCAGTTACTCCCTCCATGAGCACAAAAAAAAAAAAAAAGAAGAAGAAGAAGAAGAAGAAAGAAAAGAGGAAATTTTGTGTAGAAGGAACCGTCTTTTTTGTGTTGTCTGATGAAGGGCACTAGAGACTGTTCTTCTCCAGTCTGTCAAATTAAAATGTGAATTGTTTGGCAGAATGTTGCTTTCTGGAGCATGGAGAACTGACTTTGACGTCCACTAATTGATGTAATGAATTTTCTTCAACTCTATTTTTTATTTGTCATCATTATAATAGAAAGAACTCAAACATTCTCTTCTAGGATTTGAAAAAAAAAATTGAGATAAAATTCTATTATTCTCATCCTTGCATGATCTTTTAGCCTTGGAAGACATGAAGGCCAGTCAGGATTTAATAAAGAAAACACCGATCATGGCAGAGTGGAAAATGTCAGATGGAGTAGATTTGAACTCTAGTTCCCACTGTAGCTCTGTGAAATTTCTTAACTTCTCTGGACTTCAGTGTTCTCGCCTTGTAATGCTCCTCACAAGGCAGAGCTGTGGTCATTTTAAAGAGGTAATGTGTATGAAGCTGCCGATGCTTTCTGCTGCTGCTGCTGCTAAGTCGCCTCAGTCGTGTCCGACTCTGTGCGACCCCATAGACGGCACCCCACCAGGCTCCCCCGTCCCTGGGATTCTTCAGGCAAGAGCGCTGGAATGAGTTGCCATTTCCTTCTCCAATGCATGAAAGTGAAAAGTGAAAGTGAAGTCACTCAGTCGTGTCCGACTCTTAGCGACCCCATGGACTGCAGCCTACCTTTCTAGGTTTTCACCAATGGTAGTTACTTTCTTTTCTCACCGTTGACTACGGAAGAATAAAATAACTTTAAAATAATGAGAAAATGAAATGTGTAGAGAAGGGAGGAATTATAGCTACCGCTTTCCAGTCCTTGGTTAAGGAGAAATATGCCCTAGAGCTGTGGTTTAGGGTGGGGAGGAAGAGACAAGCTGAGAAATACCCTCAGAACACTGAGGGTGGTGAGGGGTTGTCATTGGCTGGCTGCTGAGACCAAAGCAGTCTTCAGCTTACTAAATTCTTGTTCTGTTACTCATTGGAGCATCCTGGAAGCAAGAGGGGTGAAGCCATCAAAACACTGTAGATTAAGAGAGGGTGCTGCATTTTCACTCCTTCCCTATGCAACAGCTGGGAGCAGAGGGCCTCTGTGGCAGGATAAAGTTTGAAAAGTGAATTTGTGCTTTGTTCTCCTCTCTCTCTGTTTTGGAACTGAGACTCCAGCTTTCTTCACTTCCAGGAAAATGTGCTTCAAAGATTCAAGATTGGTCCTGGGTGGTCTCATCGAGAATTCGAGAGAAAGGTAAAAGCCCTTGAGAGCAGGGAGGCCAAATCTCTAAGAGAAGAGATGTGGACCCAGGACCAGAAAAGGACAGGATGGTTTTGTAAGTACCGAAGATCCTTGCCCTGCACCTTCCTAGTATTTTGGACAGGAGAGGGCAGAACCCCAGAAGAGGGAAGACCTGAGGGGCACAGAGTTTAGGTTTCAGAGTTTCCAGGCCCAGCCAAGGCTCCCACATCCAAACCCGGAGTGTGAAGTGGAGGCTCTTGGTACTCTGCCCACATCTCCAGACCCATTGCTTCCCTGTGTTCCTGCGGGCTTCTATCTGCCAGTATGTACATCTCTGTAGCATAGGCATGTATCTGTCTCATGGAGGTCTGCTCTGCTCTTCACCAGAGTCAGCCAAGTGCCAAGGAATTAATACTCTGGGAGCAGCCCTCTTCCAACGACTCTAGGGAGCTGGAGTATCAACACCCCAGCTCCGTCACCCCTTAGTTAGGATAACTCTGAGAAGGGTATTTTGCAATTTTTCTCATGATTTTTTCTGCGGGATTAAGCTCCACTTGGCCAATCATTTAATTGCTGCCTTCCCTTCTTTCTTTCAGTCCTTTCACCCTTCTGTCCCAGTGGTGCCTGCATCTCCTAAATAAACTGCCTCCCCTCAAGTCCTTATCTCGGGTCTGCTTCTGGAGAACCCAGAATGAAGCATCCAGGAAGCATAGTTCTATAAGGGAAAGCAGAACCCTTTCCCTTATAGAACTATGACAAGCACACGGAATACATCAGCGGTGACCAGTGTCGACCCAAGACTGGGAGAGTTGCCTTGAATTTTCTGTTGTGAGATAGATCTCTGCACCTTCCTGGAGAGTACAGAGGAGGAAGTAGGGATTCTACCAAAGTGACTGTCAGGAAAAAATGGTGAAAGACCAAAATGGACAAAGATGACTCAGTACTCTGTGTAAATGCATCCTTCCCGCTTATCTGTCTTTCTCTGACTTTGAGCTATTTTTCATGCCGTGTGCTTAGTTGCTCAGTCATGCTCAACTCTTTGCAACCCCATAGACTATAGCCCAATAGACTCCTTTGTCCATGGAATTCTCTAGGCAAGACTACTGGAATGGGTTGCCATTCCTTTCTCCAGGGGATCCTCCTGACCCTGGGATTGAACTCAAGTCTCCTGCACTGCAGGCAGGTTCTTTACTGCCACCAGGGAAGATTCTGAGCTGTTTTACACCTCTGTAAGTTGGAGAAACCTGATGCTAGTGAAAGGATTATTGATTGTGGAGATGCAAGTCAATTATGCCTGGTGGGATGCAACTGATTATTGCCATGTGGACAGATGCATGTTTGTAAATTCACCTTGGGATTCTTTACTTGCCTAGATAAGGTGTGGTTCTCGATCTCTTCCTTAAACTGGTGTTCACACCTTGCTAGTTCATCACTGAATAAGTTATAATAAAAATTTTAACACACGTTCATTTCATATTTATATGCAAATCATGATATTACCTTAAATTTTTTTATTGTTTAACACGACCAAGATAGAATTTTCTCTAGCCTTGGGGGCAGAGTCAGATTGAAGGTCTACCTCTTGCAGAAGTCTCTGGGAAGATGCACAGGAGATGGGGACACGGGTTGTTGCCTTCAGGAAGGGAAACCGGGTGATCGGGGACTGAGGCGGAAGGGGAAATTTTTGTTCCTTTTGAATTTTGAACCGTTATCTATGCAAATAGATTTAAATTATCAAGGAATAGCTAAATTGAAATTTAATTAAAAATTAAATTAATAGAAAACTCTATCAAGGTTTAAAAGGAAATTAGTATTTCTAGTAGCCTCTCTGGGTACCAGAATAGAGAGAGGCCAGACAAGTTTTTACTTATTTTGGCTTTTAGGATTTCTTTTGTGGAAAACTTTTTAGAAGTATTACAAGTATCGAGAGATTAACACACATATTTTGGGCGAGAATCGCCTTTGTCATTATACACAAGCGTAACAGAGAGGAATTCTCCACAAATTCAGGTATGCCCAAAACTATTATTTTTGTCTTTTTCTGTACCATTTTCCCCACATAATAGCTTAAAAAGTTTATTTCTCTAAGAGAGAACACATTAAAATAGTGAAAATTCAAAAGGCATACAAGTCGTAAAGTGAAAAGGAAGACCTTTACATAGATGACAGTTCTTTATTTCAAAACCGTGTACAGTTTTGTCTGGTGCACAGTGTAATTGTGCTTGTTCTGGAGTAAATGTAACGTTTATTTCCTCCTCAGAAATGGACATGCTGGGGAAGGGGTGTGGACGTATCTATCCTCTGTCTTCACACCTCCTGGCACAGAGCCCCACAGTTTAAGAGGCCCGCTCCTTCATTAAGTGTTTATTATTTTACCTTTGTTAGAAACTAAGTGAATTAGTGAAAGTCATGCCGGCTTTGTTAGCTAATTAGAAAGGAAAAAAGTTGTCTTAATTTTATTGAAGTTTAAACAACTAGCAATAATTTTTTTTTTTTTTTTTTTGGTCAAGGTTTAATAGTTATTCAGTGGAAGGTTTACTTCCACATTCTGATAATAAAAACACATTCAATTCCAAGTTCAACTAATTACTTGTTGAATGCTTTGAAAATGTAATGTGCTTATGTAAATGCCTAGCAACTATAATGGGGTGTTGTCTTGGTTTTGCTTTTTTATGAGTAGGGATTCCAATTTTCCTTTTGACTAACTGGGTAAAATAAAGTAATAACACTGATTTTTATTATAGGATGTTAAGTACCTGATGAAATGGTATGATACTTAAACTAAAATGTCGTATATAGGTTGGATCTTCCCCAATTCTTATTGATGTGTAAAGACAATTAAAGTGCTTACCACTTTGGGGAACATGAGTTTTAATCTAAAATACTCATAATTTACCTTCATTTCTACTTTTTTATCCAAATAGATTCACATTAAATTGCATAGTTCCCTTTAATCGCATCTCCTAGTTATTTTCTCTAGATAATGACATCAGTTTTAAGTTTTTTTTTTTTTTTGGAAAATAATTGATTCATTGAAACAGTTGTACCTTGAGTTAGCACCTCACACATTCACATATACTTATTTAGTTTAACACTGTGTATAAGTACTCATAGATTCAGAAATTCTGACATACCTATCCATCTAAATCTGTCTTTTTAATCTGTAAAATTGGGTATCAGTCGCTGCTTCAGAGATTTGCTGAAAGGATAAAACGGCATATTTGTGTATCATGCTTAGAATATTGCCTTTCACAAAATAAGTGCTATACGTGTGTGATGATGAGGATGATAACGGTGATGATTGCAAAGGATAGTAGTCTTCAATAGCATAGTATTGATCGTACTAGTGAACGATCAGGATGATGGAGGGTTTCTACAAGAAGTTGACATTTTCATGCTGGAGAAAGAAGAGAGAAAAGACAGTGAAGTAGAGGAAAGGCACGGGAGGGTTAAAAGCAAAGGGTGTCAGCAGTGTATTTGGGGAGTGACAGGGTGGAGGAAGATAAGATTCAGAGTGAGTTCAGCTAGTGCGTTTGAAATTTATCTTACAAATTAAGGGACTCTACCGCAAGGACCTACTGCTTAGCACGCGGAACTCTGCTCAATGTTGTGTGACAGCCTGGATGGGAGGGGAGTTCGGGGGCAGAATGGATACATGCATATGTATGGCTGAATCTTTTCGTTGTTCACCTGAAACTATCACAATATTATTTATCGGCTATACCCCAATACAAAATAAAAAGTTAAAAATAAATAAATAAAATCATTATGCTGTACACTTAAAAAAAAATCAAGGGACTCTCAACATTAAATGAGACAATCAGATACTTGCTAGCATTTATCCTAAAGAATGATTAAAGAAATATCCTGAAGATATATGTTCAAGAATGCTCATGTGTGTTGCCTGTAATATCAAACATTCAGAAACCACCTAAATGTTCAGTAATAGAGGATTAATTCAATAGTTTATGCGAAATTCATAAAGATCATTACATGTTTTTATGTACTAAGAGGGAAAGTTGTGCATGATATTTTGAGTTAAAAGCAAAGAGGTCTTAAAGTAGTCCTATTCTGATATTGTTTTCTAAGGATATATATACATATCTGTGTTGGTTTGCTGAAAGTCTGGAAGGATTACACCAACATGTTAATAGTCACTATCTCTGGGTTGTGGGATTCAGGTGATTTAAAACTTTAATAATTTTTATTTTCTTATCTATTTTTTTCCAGTCATTTTATAATGAATACAAATTAGGGATTTGATTGAAATGACAAAAAGGATAGTGCTTATGTTCTGTCATACTAATGTTATTCATAAGTAAAGGGAGAAAATTCTTTTGTTCCAGAGAGAACAATTTCATGAGCGGTGCTAGCAAAGCAGATTGGAGTAGGTGGAAGGTGAACTGCCTGGAATTGAAGGGATGGAAAAAAAGGAGCCTGGGGTGGAGGGAGGATTTTGAGAAGGTGGGAGAGGGGAGGCCTGGCAAGCTTATATCCTATTGTGTTTATTCCCCCCAGAACCCCATTTGCCTCCTCCTCTTCTGGACAAATCTCCCTGTTGAGATAGAACCCCTCCGCTGGTCTGCTGCTAGCATGAATGAGGGCTTCCCTGGTGGTTCAGACAGGAAAGAATATACTTGCAAAGCAGCAGACCCAGGTTCAATCCCTGGGTGGGGAAGATTCCCTAGAGAAGGGAACAGCTACTTACCCCAGTATTCTTGCCTGGAGAATTCCATGGACAGAGAAGCCTGGCTGGCTACAATCCCCATACCACCCAATTTTCACCAAAGTGTAAAAATATATTTTTGCTACAACTGCATTTACCATGGCAACAAGGCCCATAAGGTGGAGATGAGGTATGTGTGTGTGTGCGACAGTCTGATCTAAACAAACGTATATCACTTCTGAATTTTTAATACTATGTAGCATCATTGCACAGGCTTCCCCAGTGCCTCAGCAAGTGAATCTGCCTGCACTGCAGGAGATGCGAGACGCAGTGTGGACCCCTGGGTTGGGAAGATGCCCTGGAGAACTGCTTCTGTTCTATGTTTTGTTTGTTTAGCCCCAAAGCACGTGGGATCTTAGCTTCCCAACCAGGGAGCGAACCTGTACCCCCAGCATTGGAAGGTAAAGTCTTAACCACTAGACTGCCAGGGAATACCCCAGAGCTCCATTTTTGCTGGAAAATGCCGTTCAATCACAACACATGATTCCAGTCATCCCCACCATCCTCAGGAAGTGGTCATCCTTTCTGCTGCTTCAGTTCAGTTCAGTTCAGTCGCTCAGCCGTGTCTGACTCTGTCCGACCCCATGAATCGCAGCACGCCAGGCCTCCCTGTCCATCACCATCTCCCGGAGTTCACTCAGACTCACGTCCATCGAGTCCGTGATGCCATCCAGCCATCTCATCCTCAGTCGTCCCCTTCTCCTCCTGCCCTCAATCCCTCCCAGCATCAGAGTCTTTTCCAATGAGTCAACTCTTCGCATGAGGTGGCCAAAGTACTGCTTAGGGTGACAGAAAGCAGAATGGGGACCTTGACTTGGTGTCCTTGGCAGGGCGTATTTGAAGTGTGCTAAAAGCAACCTTCTAGGTTCTTGTTTGGAAATGTATGGAAAGCTTGTGCATAAGGCTCCTTCCACAGTGCACCAGTGTCTTTGGAGGACAGTTTTGTTGCCAAAATCTTGGCTCTCTGTGTGCCAATGCCAAACACGAATACAGGCACAGAGTTATGGAGGAGAAAAAAAGAGTGACTTTGTTACTTTGCCAGGCAAAGGGAAACACAGTAGTCTAGCACGTCAAGGACGTGCCCCCTTCCCTGGGGAACAGGAAGAGGTTACGTTTAGGCAGGGGCATGTGATAAGGATCAAGGCAGTTAACAGTCTTGGGTTCTTTCTTCTGCAGTTTCTAAGGATGGGGTTGCTGACAAGATGAGGGTGTGTGCAGGGCCTTAGGTAGTCTCCTAAACTTGATGAGCCTCTTCCTCCGGTGGTTTTGTGGCTGCCTCTCTTTTGATTAGCCCTTTGGAACTCAGAGGAGGTCGTGGAGGCAGGAGTCCTGCCTACAAGGAATGGGGGACAAAAAGGCCTCCATGCCCTGGAGTCCCACAGGACCCTACTCCACTTCAGTTTTGACTTTTTAAGTGCTTTCACATAATAGTAACTACCAGTGACATAAGCACTAACTATAAGTCACACACCTTGGTGAATGCTTCCTGTATATTAACCGATTTAATCGTCACAACAACCTTCTAGCACAGCATCTTTCCTTTTTCCCTGTTTCAGGTAAGGAACCCGTGGTATGGGCAGGGTAGATTATTTGCCTGCAGTCATGGAGCTTGTAGGCAGCAGAGGTGGAGTCTGAACCCAGCCAGTCTGGATCTTGAATCAGACCCCTTTATGGTAATGCCAAGCTGTCTCCTAAATTTAATCTTCCCAGTGACTCTTAAAATAGTCAAGATAGATATCATTAGTTGTTTTTGGATAACAAGCTCAAGTTTCAGTGAACTCAAGTGACACAATTCAATGAAAAAGTCAGTGGTCTAGAGTCTGCCAGTTCAGTTCAGTTCAGTTCAGTCGCTCAGTCGTGTTCGACTCTTTGCGACCCCATGAATCGCAGCACGCCAGGCCTCCCTGTCCATCACCAACTCCCGGAGTTCACTCAGACTCATGTCCATCGAGTCTGTGATGCCATCCAGCCATCTCATCCACTGTTGTCCCCTTCTCCTCTTGCCCCCAATTCCTCCCAGCATCAGAGTCCTTTCCAATGAGTCAGCTCTTCGCATGAGGTGGCCAAAGTACTGGAGTTTCAGCTTCAGCATCATTCCTTCCAAAGAAATCCCAGGGCTGATCTTCAGAATGCACTGGTTGGATCTCCTTGCAGTCCAAGGGACTCTCAAGAGTCTTCTCCAACACCACAGTTCAAAAGCATCAATTCTTCGGCACTCAGCTTTATTCACAGTCCAACTCTCACATCTATACATGACCACTGGAAAAACCATAGCCTTGACTGAATGGACCTTTGTTGGCAAAGTGATGTTTCTGCTTTTCAATATGCTATCTAGGTTTGTCATAACTTTTCTTCCAAGGAGTAAGCGTCTTTTAATTTCATGGCTGCATTCATCATCTGCAGTGATTCTGGAACCCAAAAAATAAAGTCTGACACTGTTTCCCCATCTATTTCCCATGAAATGATGGGACCAGATGCCATGATCTTCATTTTCTGAATGTTGAGCTTTAAGCCAACTTTTTCACTCTCCACTTTTACTTTCATCAAGAGGCTTTTTAGCTCCTCTTCACTTTCTGCCATAAGGGTGGTGTCATCTGCCAAACCTAGTACAAATCTCTCTCTCTCTCTTTTTTTTTTTTTGCATTAGACCTTGATTAACTCTTTAGATTGCCAGGAGATAGAGGCAATTCAAAGTGCTTTATGTATACAATGCCAGGCTTATTATCCAATAATTACCTCCTGTTGGGAGTGAGTTGAGATATTCCCCTGTCAAATGTTTCTGAGCCTTAGGGTTGCTCAGTAGGGTGGGGAGGGATTGGGGAAAAGAACAGAATGGAATCTTGCCAGAAGCAAACAGCCAAAACCTTGGAATACTGGTTCTTAAAAAGCGGTGACATCACTTTTGTGATAAAGATCTGTATAAACAAAGCTATGGTTTTTCCAGTAGTCATGTATGGATGTGAGAGTTTGACCATAAAGGTGGCTGAGTGCTAAAGAACTGATGCTTTCAAGCTGTGGTACTGGAGAAGACTCTTAAGAGTCCTTGGACTGCAAGATCAAACTGGTCAATGCTAAAGGAAATCAATCCTGAATATTCATTGGAAAGATTGATTCTGAAGTTCCAATATTTTGGCCACATGATTCAAAGAGCTGATACATTGGAAAAGACCCTGATGCTGGGAAAGACTGAGGGCAGGAGGAGAGGGGATGACAGAGGATGAGATTGTTTGATGGCATCATTGTCTCAATGGAGATGAGTTTGAACAAACTCCGGGAGATGGTGAAAGACAGGGAAGCCTGGTGTACCGCACTCCACAGGGTCACAAAGAGTCAGACACAACTGAACAACAACTGGTTCTACAAGGGTAGGGGACATACAGCTGCCTTTAAAATTTGCCCTAGGATTATAAATTGTGAGCCCATGTTGACATTTGATTGGAACTTACACTTTGCCTTTTGGAGGGTATATGTAAACAAGGCAAATTTCTTTCTTTCTTTTCTTTTTTTTTGGTCTCATGGCATGTGGGATATTTGTTCCCTAACTAGGGATTGAACCTCTGCCCCTGCAGTGGTGTGTAGAGTCTTAACCACTGGACATCAAGGAAGTCTCCCATAAGGCAGATTTCTAAACCAAGGGACTTTGAGGCAGGGGATTGGCAGGTGGTATTTATTTTTCTCTCTCACTGCAGATGTGTGTCATATCTTTCAGGAAGGGACACAGAGAACATGTCATTCTCTGCTTTCTGGATCAATAGTATTGACTTAAAAAATAGTCTCAACCTAAAATTTTTAGGACTTCATGTTGGGGAGACACCATCTCCAGTGAACCTGAGAGAACTCTTTCCAAGGAGGTGAGGGGAGGAGCCAGCTTATATGGAAGTCTTACAACAAAGGGCAGGTAGCCTGAACATTAAACAATTATTGTTAAAGAAAACAAGATATCTCAAGTTAAGGAATTTAGCACTTTTCCGTGTAAAGGAAGATCTAGTCAGGGCTCAGCAAAATCATGCTTTTTACGTTCATCTCAGCTATCTGGCGGAGAAGGCAATGGCACCCCACTCCAGTTCTCTTGCCTGGAAAATCCATGGAAGGAGGAGCTTGGTAGGCTGCAGTCCATGGGATCGCTAAGAGTCGGATACGACTGAGCGACTTCACTTTCACTTTTTACTTTCATGCATTGGAGAAGGAAATGGCAACCCACTCCAGTGTTCTTGCCTGGAGAATCCCAGGGACAGGGAGTCTGGTGGGCTGCCGTCTATGGGGTCACATAGAGTCGGATACGACTTAGCAGCAGCAGCTATATGGGGCCAGTATTCTGCATTTTTTGCATCCCGAGTTCTTCAATACTTACCATAGGGAGTGGCTGCAGCCTGATGGCTGCTGGATCACAAGCATCGTTCTCCTTCCTGGGTGCCCTTGTTCTTGTTGTTGTTCAGTTGTTAAGTCATGTCTGACTCTTTTCAACTCCATGGACGGTAGCACACCAGGCTTCCCCGTCCTTCACCATCTCCCAGAGTTTTCTCAAACTCATGTCCATCCAGTTGGTGATATCATCCAACCATACCATCCTCTGTTGTCCCCTTCTTCTCCTTGCTTCAATCTTTCCCAGCATCAGGGTCTTTCCCAATGAGTCAGTTCTTCGCATCAGGTGGCCAAAGTATTAGAGTTTCAGCTTCAGCATCAGTCCTTCAGTGAATATTCAGGGTTGATTTCTTTTAAGGTTGACTGGTTTTATCTCCTTGCAGTCCAAGGGACTCTTGAGAATCTTCTCCCTCGGGGCTCAAAAAGTCACATTTGGAGGGCTGGAAGAGCTGATGACGGACATCCTTTTTACTGATATGGCAGGAAACACTCCAATTCTCAACGGTCCCCATCCAGCCACTGCACATGTGCCTAGGAGACAGGAAGCACAGCTGTCTCCCACCCCACTGTGGGCCTTTGGAGAGTTTCCCACAACAGTCACAAAACTAGTAAACCATGGTGTCACGAGAGGAGCCCACGTCTTCAGACAGACGAGGATCTCTCTCATCTGTTACGGTTTCCATGACCTCACATTCATTCCTCTTTTGAACCTTTTGAAAACAATTTTAGTGCAATTGTTCAAAGTTCTTCTGTTGCAATAGAGTTGCTTCAGTTGTTTCTCTAGATTGTGGGTTAAAAGCGTTGGGCTGTGCTGGGTCTTTGTTGCTGTGTGTGAGCCCCTCTAGTTGCAAGGAGCAGGGGCCACTCTACTTGTGGAGTGCAGGCTTCTCACTGTGATGGCTTCTCTTACTGCAGAGCCCAGGCTCTAGAGCGTGGGCCCTGGTCATTGCAGTGCTCAGGCTTAGTTGCCCTGCAGCGTGTGGGATCTTGGACCAGGGATCAAACCCCTGTCTCCTGCATTGGCAGGTGGATTTTTAACCACTGGACTACCAGGGAAGTCCTAGCCTATAGCTTTTTGATGTTTGGCTTGTCACTTTCAAGTCCTTTTACCCCAAGCTTCATCTATAAAGTAAAATCTACTTCATGGGATTGTGGTAAGGATTATTGAATTATTACATATGTACGTGTGTGCTCAGTGATGTTCAACTTTTTCTGACTCCAGAGACTGCAGCCCACCAGGCTCCTCTGTCCATGAGATTTCCCAGGCAAGAATACTGGAGTGGGTTGCCATTTCCTTCTCCAGGGGATCTCCCTGACCCAGGGATCAAACCCGTGTCTGTTGTATCTCTTGCACTGACAGGTGGGTTCTTTCCCATTAGCACAACCTAGGATGCTGCGACCTGGGAGCTCTCAAATTCCTCCTGTGAAGCTGACTGCAGCCCCAGATGCAAGAATTGTAGAAATGAAGACAATTTACAGCAGAATATTATTGTAATGGAGGGGGATCAAGTCAGCCTGGAGAGTGTGGAGGAGCTGGGAAAGTCAAGGAGATGTCTGATTATCGGATCCACTGGGCTCTCAGAGACATACTGAGCAGGAGGGAACAGGATAAGGACCCAAAAGGCTAACAGGTACACAGCTTCTCCCAAAGTCATCTCATTTGGGATACAATTGTCCCACCAGGAATTTCCCTAAAATTCAATGGAAAACACTTCACCCTCTCACATTCACAAATTTTCCTTAACCAAATCATTTGAGGAAAAGCTACAGATGCAATGTCACAGTCTAATATTCTAGCAGGGGTCTCCCAGAACAAGGACATTCCACAACAAATGTTAACACTTTTGTTTACCTTTAAGCAGCTTAGTTTTTAAGTCTTTTCAGGATTTTAAAACCAATAAAAATAAAACAAATGCAATTAGATAAATATTATTATTTAAATAATAACCAAATTTGCAAGGAAGGTGACTACAGTGTTTAAAAATATGTGAAATAGGCTAGAGCGCCAGATGTGTAACCAATAACAAAACATTCCCTTTGTGTAGGAGGTGCTGTGAATTGGCAAAGGGAGAAATGATCTGAAGATTCAAGTGACGCTGATGTGGCCTGAGCTCAGGTGTACCTGCTGCTCGAGGAAGGGCAGGCTGCAGTGGCTGAGAGTGGCTGAGGTTGGCTGAGATTTACCGAGGGTGGGTGGGACCCGGGTGGGAGCCGTGGATGCCCGCCAAGCTGTTCAGATTTTACAAATCTGAAGAGGTCATGGCCTGTTTAAATGTGGACGTTGGATGCTCTAGCATCTTGGGGGAGTGGACTGAGAGGCTGTGGGGAGGGAGGGTGCAGGAGGTGTTAGAAATGGCAGGAGGGCAGAGACCAAGACCAGCTGGAAAGATGTTGCCGTCGCAAATCAGAGGAAACTAACCATCTGCTACCTGCCCTCTGACCTTCTGGAAAATTACTGAACTGTGTCAAAAATTACAAAAATAAACCCTGGAGTTCTCAACAGTGCCTTTCCTGCATCACTGGGAGGACACTGTTAACATTACTGCTGGAGGGGATCTTATTTTCACATAGAATTTTCTTAGTGATAAAGAACTCTCGGGGGTTCTGTGAATGTGGGCTCATCACTTGGTCTGCCCTCCCTGCATTTTAAATCTAATTTTTTGGGGGGTGAGACCACTGGCTGAGTTAAAGAGTATGAATACCACCTACCTAAATGGAATTAGCAAATAAATTATGGTGGGATTAGATATTGATTTTTTACAACCATCTATCACTTGTTGAGGCCAGCATAACTTCATACTTATTCAGATAACTCCCAAGGTTCAGTTGAAGAAAATAAGAAAATGCCTTGAGGACTAACAGCATCTTTAAAGACACCTTGCCTGATTTTGAGATTTTGAACCTAAAAATGGGTTGTAGGTAGACAAGCAAAGATCCTCCTTCTTTAATGAATGCTGCTCTTGCCTGGAAAATCCCATGGACGGAGGAGCCTGGTAGGCTGCAGTCCATGGGGTCGCAAAGAGTTGGACACGACAGAATGACTTCACTTTGACTTTTCACTTTCATGCATTGGAGAAGGAACTGGCAACCCACTCCAGTGTTCTTGCCTGGAGAATCCCAGGGACGGGGGAGCCTGGTGGGCTGCCGTCAATGGGGTCACACAGAGTCGGACAGGACTGAAGTGACTTAGCAGCAGCAGCAGCGGCTCTAAATTAGCAATTATTAGCAGTGATTGCTCACACAAAGTGTAGAAACTGTGTTTGCTCATCACATGCTCACAGATTCTGTTTTCTGGAGCCTGTGCTGCATGGAGCACTTACCTGGGAGAGTGGGAGGCCAGGGCTGGGAAGGGGTGACCTGAGAACTGGCCCTGGGGGAGGATGTGGCTGAGAGGAGGAGGCTGCAGTACTTGGTGCTGGGGGCAGATCCAGGGGTTGGGGGGGGTGTGGGGTGGGAAGCTGCCACAGGGTGACAGGATCTCAGCGTCTGACCTGACTCTACTTCTGGAGCGGGATGTAACAGAGTAGGGAGTGGGCAGTCAAGAAAATGAACCTAACTATTTCTAGCAACATGGTTACTTCACCATCATGGATGATTCAGCCAGCTGGAGGTGGGAGTGCAGAGAGCGTGAAGCAGGTTAGACATTTATGGGGATTTCGCAAATCGAACAATAGCATAAGCAAGCTTTTTTTTTTTTTTTTAAACTCATCATATAGGCATCCTATGTGCATTCACATTCTATTTCTCATTATCCTCCGTATCTGTTTTCTAGAGCTGCTGTAATTAATTGACACACACATGGTTGCTTAACACAGCAAAAAATTATTCTCTCACTATTCTGGAGGCAAGAGCTCTGAAAATAGGTTGCTGGCAGGGCCCACTCCCTCTGAAGGCTCTGAGGGAGAATCCTTCCTTGCTTTTTCCTACCCTTTGGAAGGGGTTTCCCTGGTGGCTCAGTTGGTAAAGAATCCACCTGCCATGCAGGACACTGCCTGCAATGCAGGAGACATGGGTTCGATCCCTGGGTGCCTGGGAAATCCCATGGACAGAGGAGACTGGTGATTCCCAGCCATCTCTGGGATGGCTTGTTAACACATCACTTGGATTTCTGCTCCATCACCACATGGCCTTCTCTGTGTAGCCTCCTTTTTTTTTTTTTGAAAGGGTACATTTAATTTAGGGCCCACTCAAATCTGGGGCTTCCCAGGCAGTGCAGTTGGTAAAGAATCTGCCTGCCAATGGAGGAGACATAAAAGACTTGAGTTTGATCCCTGGATAGGGAAGAGGAGGAAATGACAACCCACTCCAGTATTCTTGCTTGGGGAATCCCATGGACAGAGGAGCCTGGCGGTCTACAGTCCATGGAGTTGCAAATAGTCATACATGACTGAAGTGACGTAGTATGCATGTTTCAACAAATTATACTCCTGTTACCAAGAGTAAGTAAGGGGCTTCCCTGATAGCTCAGTTGATAAAGAATCTGCCTGCAATGGAACAGACCCCTGTGGGAAGATCCACTGGGGAAGTGATAGGCTCAGTTCAGTTCAGTTCAATCGCTCAGTCGTGTCTGACTCTTTGCAACCCCACAGACTGCAGCACACCAGGCCTCCCTATCCATCATCAACTCCCGGAGTTTAGCCAAACCCATGTCCATTGTGTCGGTGATGCCATCCAACCATCTCATTCTCTGTAGTCCCCTTCTCCTCCCGCCTTCAATATTTCCCAGCATCAGGGTCTTTTCCAGTGAGTCGGTTCTTTGCATCAGGTGGCCAAAGTATTGGAGTTTCAGCTTCAACATCAGTCCCTCCAATGAACACCCAGGACTAATCTCCTTTAGGATGGACTGGTTGGATCTCTTTGCAGCCCAAGGGACTCTCAAGAGTCTTTTCCATCATCACAGTTCAAAAGCACCAATTCTTCTGCACTCAGCTTTCTTTGGAATCCAACTTTCACATCCATACATGACTACTGGAAAAACCATAGCTTTGACTAGATGGACCCTTGTTGGCAAAGTAATGGCTCTGCTTTTTAATATGCTGTCTAGGTTGGTCATAACTTTCCTTCCAAGAAGCAAGTGTCTTTTAATTTGGTGGCTGCAGTCACCATCTGCAGTGATTTTGGAGCCCCCCAAAATAAAGTCAGCCACTGTTTCCACTGCTTCCCCATCAAAGGCTTTCACTGTGTGGATCACAATAAACTGTGGAAAATTCTGAAAGAGATGGGAATACCAGACCACCTGACCTGCCTGTCAAGAAACCTGTATACAGGTCAGGAAGCAACAGTTAGAACTGGACATGGAACAACAGACTGGTTCCAAATAGGAAAAGGAGTACATCAAGGCTGTATATCGTGCTTATTTAATTTATATGCATCATGAGAAATGCTGGGCTGGAAGAAACACAAGCCAGAATCAAGATTGCCTGGAGAAATATCTATAACCTCAGATATGCAGATGACACCACCTTTATGGCAGAAAGTGAAGAAGAACTAAAGAGCCTCTTGATGAAAGTGAAAGAGGAGAGTGAAAAAATTGGCTGAAAGCTCAACATTCAGAAAACTAAGATCATGGTATCCAGTCCCATCACTTCATGGCAAATAGATGGGGAAATAGTGGCTAACTTTATTTTTCTGGCCTCCAAAATTACTGCAGATGGTGACTGCAGCCATGAAATTGAAAGACGCTTGCTCCTTGAAAGGAAAGTTATGACCAACCTAGACAGCATATTAAAAAACAGAGACATTACTTTGTCAACAAAGGTCCATCTAGTCAAGGCTATGGTTTTTCCAGTAGTCATGTATGGATGTGAGAGTTGGACTATAAAGAAAGCTGAGTGCAGAAGAATCGGTGCTTTTGAACTGTGATGATGGAAAAGACTCTTGAGAGTCCCTTGGACTGCAAGGAGATCCAATCAGTCCATCCTAAAGGAGATTAGTCCTGGGTGTTTATTGGAGGGACTGATGTTGAAGCTGAAACTCCAATATTTTGGCCACCTGATGTGAAGAGCTGACTCATTGGAAAGGACCCTGATGCTGGGAAAGATTGAAGGTGGGAGGAGAAGGGGACGACAGAGAACAAGATGGTTGGATGGCATCACCGACTCAAAGGATATGGGTTTGGGTGGACTCCAGGGGTTGGTGATGGACAAGGAGGCCTGGCGTGCTGCGGTTCATGAGGTCACAAAGAGTTGGACATGACTGAGCAACTGAACTGAACTGAACCGATGGGACCAGATACCATGATCTTAGTTTTCTGACTGTTGAGCTTTAAGCCATCTTTTTTACTCTCCTCTTTCACTTTCATCAAGAGGCTCTTTAGTTCCTCTTCAATTTCTGCCATAAGGGTGGTGTCATCTGCATATCTGAAGTTATTGATATTTCTTCAGGCAATCTTGATTCCGGCTTGTGTTTCTTCCAGCCCAGCGTTTCTCATGATGTACTCTGCATATAAGTTAAATAAGCAGGATGACAATATACAGCCTTGACGTACTCCTTTTCCTATTTGGAACCAGTCTGTTGTTCCATGTCCAGTTCTAACTGTTGCTTCCTGACCTGCATACAGATTTCTTAAGAGGCAGATCAGGTGGTCTGGTATTCCAACCTCTTTCAGAATGTTCGAAGTTTATTGTAATCCACATAGTCAAAGGCTTTAGCATAGTCAATAAAGCAGAAATAGATGTTTCTTCGGAACTCTCTTGCTTTTTCGATGATCCAGTGGATGTTGACAATTTGATATCTGGTTCCTCTGACTTTCCTAAAACCAGCTTGAACATCTGGAAGTTCATGGTTCATGTATTGTTGAAGCCTGACTTGGAGAATTTTGAGAATTACTTTACTAGCATGAGAGATGAGTGCAATTGTGCAGTAGTTTGAGCATTCTTTGGCATTACCTTTCTTAAGGATAGCAACAAAAACTGACCTTTTCCAGTCCTGTGGCCACTGCTGAGTTTTCCACATTTGCTGGCATATAGAGTGCAGCACATTGACAGCAAGGGATAGGCTACCCACACACTTCAGTATTCTTGGGCTTCCCTTGTGGCTCAGCTGGTAAAGAATCCACTTGCAATGCAGGAAACCTGGGTTCAATTCCTGGCTCAGAAGATTCCCTGAAGAAGGGAAAGGCTACCCACTCCAGTAATCTGGCCTGGAGAATTCCCTGGACTGTACAGTCCATGGGGGTCACAAAGAGTCAGACATGACTGAGCGACTTTCACTTTCATGAACAGTAAGTACAAGATGCTTTTAATCTATCCAACATGTGTGCTAGACTCTGGGCAAGGAATCAAGAATGAATAAGACACAGGAAGTACCCACACGCTGCTCAGTCTTGTGAGCGGGAGGCAGGCAGAGACACAGGTAGACCCTTCTAACACAAGCCTGGGGAGGCCCAGGGGAGAGTGTGGACAAGCTGCTAAGGATTCCAAGGGGTTGGGCACCCAACTCAGCTGGGGGTGGGGCTGGGATGGGCTTCAACGTGTTCCAGGGGAAGTTTGGGCAGAAAAGAGATGAACAGTGTCAAGGAGGTGCAGGAGGGCTCTTCAGGCAGGAAGTATAGCATGTGCAGAGGGGCAGAGTGAGGCAAGAGAGGAAGAGGATATGATGCAGCCCTAGAGCTGGGGGTCTGACTGGAAAGCGGGGCCTGAGCGGAGGGTAGGCAGGTAGGGGGCAGCGAACAAGTCAGGAGGTGTCATGAGGAGGGGTTGGACTGTGGCTTTAAAAACAAGTGGGAAATGAGTGAAATGCCTTAGAAATTAAAAGTGTTCTAAAGTGCAGAGTTCCAAAGAATAACAAAGAGAGATAAGAAAGACTTCCTAAGTGAACAATGCAAAGAAATAGAGGAAAACAATAGAATGGGAAAGACTAGAGGACTCTTAAAGAAAATTTGAGATACCAAGGGAACATTTCCTGCAAAGATGGGTACAATAAAGGACAGAAACTCTATGGACATAAAAAAAGGAGAGCATATTAAGAAGAGGTACAAAGAATACACAGAAAAACTCTACAGAAATTATCTTAATGATCTGGATAACCACGACGGTGTGGTCACTCACCTAGAGACAGATAGCCTGGAGCCCAAAGTCAAGTGGGCCTTGGGCTGGTGGCTGTGTCAGGCTGGGCTTCCATTGGTCACTATCACGAAAGTCCAGCTACTCAGCCAGACTCGGACAGCAGGAGTCAGCCTTGACTGGAACCTTCTCCCTCACAGCCCACCCCCCCCATCACTTGCCAAGTTTTGTCAGCGATACCTCTGCTCACTGTGTCCATTTTCTTCAGCCACTGTGGGATCCAGGCACCACCCCATCTCCCGTGCCTGTGACTCTCTTTTCCTAATCCATCCTCACCTTGCCTATCTTTCTTTGGCTCCAACTCACCCTCCAGATAGCAGCCAAAGGTGCTTTCCAGCCAGCACTAGTGGTCAAGAATGGGGTTGCAGAATCAGACACAACTTAGCAACTGAACAACAACAAAATGGACTTTCTAAGCAGGGGCCTTTTCATCCAACTTTAAAATACATCCAACTGAAGCTTTCACAACATTGTCAATCGGCTATACTCCAGTATAAGATAAAAAGTTTAAACAATTTTTAAAAAGGTAACTAATGAGAACCTACACAGGGAACTCAAAGCTCTGTGGTGACCTAAATGGAAAGGAAATTAGAAAATAACAAAAATGGGATATATGTATCCATATAGGTGATCCCTGGGTCAGGAGAAGTCCCTAGAGAAGGGAATGGCTACCCTCTCCAGCCCTCTTGCCTGGAGAATCCCATGGACAGAGGAACCTGGCGGGCTAGAGCCCATGCAGTCGCAAAGGGTCAGACATGATTTAGGTCCTGAATGACAGCAACAACATAGCTGATTTACTTTGCTGCTCAGCAGAAACTGATGCAACATTGTAAAGGAACTACACTTCAATAAAAATTAATTTGAAAAAATATGACTGTGTGAGAAAGCCAAGGTCTAAAGCACTCGAGGAGAGACCTTGACCCCCCTGACGTCATGCTTTGGATGTTGATCCTTCTGTTGCTGGTGATGAGAGCTGTGCTCTCCAGTTCAGCAGACACTGCCCACATGTATCAATGAGGCCCAAAATGTGGTCAATCTGAAATACAGCTTGTCCTCTAAGTGTAAAATGCACCTTCTGTTTCTTTGAAGATTTAGTACAAAAGAGAGAATATAAAGGATCTCACTAGTAATTTTACAATGAATGCACATTCAAGGGATAATATTTTGGGTTACACAGAATAAATCATTAAAATTAATTTTACTTGCTTCTTTGTACTATTTTTGTGTGTCAATACTTTATTTTTGTGTAAAGACAGGAAGCTGGAAAATACATGTGTTTAAAATTTTCTTGAGTCCCCCTCACGTTGTGGAAGCCCCCTCCCCCCAGAGCTCATCTGTTCAAACTCAAATACTTAAAAATTACAGAAGAAAAACAAAAGTGCAGAAAGAAGAAAATCAAATAGAGAAGGTAGCCTGGATCTTTTTATTTTTTTAAATGTAAAATTACATATGTGGCTTGCATTATATTACTATTGAAAGTCACTGGTAGAGAAACCGCCCTGGTAAGAGTAAATATTTAAATTGTTACAGTAACATATCTTTTAACTGGTTATAGTATTTTTGTTCATTGTGAAGCATTTTGAAACTATAAGGATGAAAATAGAAATCTCTAGCAGTGTCATCTCTGCAATGAGGAGATACAATTTTCGGGCATATTTTCTTTCATTTATAAAACAAAAGTGAAGCCACACTAAATATCCTCTTGAAAACTAAGCTTTTTTCCCACTTACACTTATGTTGTAAATATTTTACAGTGTTATTAAATGTTGTTAGAAACAACTATCTGGTTGGGTGCAAAGCATTCTGAGAGTGACTCAGGGAACACACGTTTTTCCTCTTCTCTGGGGTTCTGACCAGTGGACTATACACCTGGAAATCAATAGCCAATGATGAATGGAGGACTCTATTAAGTGATGTTCAGGCAGGCTCCCAAGAATCCATCTTTAATTAACTGGTGAGAAATGGATTGAAGACCATAATTTAGGCTTACATCGGAATCTTGAGACTTGCATGGTGTGTGTTTGTGTGTGTGTGTGTGTGAGAGAGAGAGAGAGAGAGAGAGAGAGAGAGAGAAATGCCTTCCCCAAGTTTCCTCATAGAGGGGAGGATGAGGTGCCCATGGACACGGACTGAATTCTTCCCACACATTCCAGTGCTTGCCAGATGGCACAGTGGTAAAGAATCTGTCGCTGGGTTCAATCCCTGGGTCAGGAAGATCCCTTGGAGAAGGGAATGGCTACCCACTCCAGTGTTCTTGCTCAGATAATTCCATGGATGGGGGGCCTGGTGGGCTACAGTCCTTAGGGTTGCAAAGAGTCGGACACAACAGAGCACACAGCATATTCCAGTAGTATTAGTCCAAGCTCACTTTACTGACAAAGGTACATATAGTCAAAGGTATAGTTTTTCCGGTAGTCATGTGTGGATGTGAGAGTCGGACCATAAAGAAGGTTGAACTCTGAAGAACTGATGCTTTCAAATTATGGTGCTGGAGATGATTTTTGAGAGTCCTCTGGACTTCAAGGAGATCAAACCAGTCAATCCTAAAGGAAATCAACCCTGAATGAATATTCACTGAAAGGACTGATGCTGAAACTGACACTCCAGTACTTTGGCCACCTGATGCGAAGAACCGACTCATTGGAAAAGACCCCGATGCTGGGAAAGATTGAAGACAGGGGCAGAAGGGGGCAGCAGAGGATGAGGTGGTTAGATAGAATCACCGACCCAGTGGACATGAATTGAGCAAACTCCAGGAGACAGTGAAGGACAGGGGAGTCTGCCGTGCTGCAGTCCATGGGGTCTCAAAGAGTCAGACTCCACCGAGAGACTGGAGAACAACAACAGCTGTTGCGAGCTGTCCTGCCATTTGGGCTGTTTGAAATTGTGACGCTGTTTTGGTGTATGTTAGTTGCCTACAAGGATCGTAGGTAAGTGAGAGCCATAGTCTCTTCCCCCATGACCTTGAGACCAAGTGATGTTATCAGGAAGTTACAGTGAGTTCTGCTGACACACAAACATTTATTAGGAAGCAGAGCCCACAGCAGTCATAGCCATGACCTTGTAATCCTGCTGAAGTCCCAGTTCTCTACCCTTTGACAAGCTCAAAAGCACCTTGCAAGAAAGATTCCCCATAGTCAGATGTAGCAGTAGTCTGCCTAGAGGGAGGGTTAGCTAGCTTTCCAGTTGGATTAGGAAAAAGAGTTCTCAGTCAAGCGGTATAACACTATTAAAATGAGATCAAGCCAGGCTCCCCACTGAAGTAGACTGTTGGGCTCCTCAAATTTTTATCCTTTATTTATGCTGAGATGAAGATACCTGTGTGGTATTTCGAACGAATCTGCATGTTTGAACACTATTCGTTTTAACAGTGAGAAATTATTTCAAATAGTCCTTGCACACAATGAATGAATCCTATATTTTAGATTAAGAATTTGATACTTGAAATGACTGTCATGGAGCTTCTGGAGTTGGGACTTCTAATTAGGATCTTTCAAATGTTAATTAATACTTCTGGGGTGTATATTTCTGGGAAGGGTTCTTCAAATGTTAACCAACCTACCCTATGGGGGAGATTGAAACTAATTCAGACACATGCATGGGCGAACACACACACACAGACACACACACGACGCTTCCCACACTGATGTACTTTAAAACAAATGATAGACATTATAATATAAAAATTCTGAAAAATTTGGAGAACGGTACCATCCTGAATTCACTTTTCAAAGCCTTTATTCAAAATTGAAAAATTGGTCTAGAAATGTTGTAAGAACAGGTTTATTAATGAGTTTTTTGGCTCAATCTGTGGCTTTGTTTTCAAAATAAGCCAGGCTGGAAAGGTTTGATGCATAAACCATCTTATGGCTTTTCTTTCCCCAGATCATTTTAGCAGCTTTTTTTTTTTTAATTAATATCAGATATTTGTGGCACAGGAGTTAAGCTATTCAAAATTTCATATTTAAAACACGAAAATAAAAATTTCCACAGATACAAAACGAAATTCATTAAGGGTGGGGCTATGAAAAATAAAGTCCGTAGTTTCTCTTTCCCAGTGAAGTCACTCTTATTTATGGCTGCTGTTGTCTAGACTCTGTCTTTTTGAGGTCATGCGAGAAGAGCTGTCAGTACCCCTCCATCCGGGATTTCTGGGGTTAGAGTGGGCATATTCTGTTATGGACTGAGTAATTAGTCCATCTGGTCATAGTCTCAGAAAAGTGCCGAGACTGGAGAAGTAAACTCAATACCTATTTCACATATCTGTTCTGGGAGCTAAGAGATAAAGTTTATGAAAGTGCTTTGTAAATTGCAAAGAGGTATGTATTTACCGTTAAGATTCCCTGGTGGCGCAGACGGTAGAACGTCTGTCTACAATGCGGG
Organism: Oryx dammah; assembly: GCF_014754425.2. NCBI lineage: Eukaryota > Metazoa > Chordata > Mammalia > Artiodactyla > Bovidae > Oryx > Oryx dammah. The sequence continues at coordinate 111,355,437 of NW_024070187.1, read as the reverse complement.
AGAACTGGGTTCGATCCCTGGGTTGGGAAGATCCCCTGGAGAAGAAAAGGGCAATCCACTCCAGTACTATTGCCTGGAAAATCCCATGGACAGAGGAGCTTGGTAGGCTACAGTCCATGGGGTCGCAAAGAGTCAGACATGACTGAGTGACTTCACTCACTCACTCAAGATGATTACCAATAGCTCTATAAACCCCTTTTCTCCACAGTCTGGCTGCTTTTGTGCATTTTATTAACAGAGAATGCATGTCTAAGGACACTCGCATCTTTGAGTTTCGTGTTTTTGAGTTCCTCGGTGAGCACATTCTGAACACTGACTAGCAGCGCTGGGCTTGGTGTGAGCAGCAGCTGCGGCTTCTGCCTTTGCAGCCATCAGCACACGTGGGGAAACAAAGCGCAGACTGGACGTTCAGGGAGGGAGGCGGCAGTCTGCTCAAGTGTCAATTTCCTATTTGGTTTCAATGATTAGGAAGTGCTGGAGGCCAGATTAGTGGGCAACATAGACTAGTTCAGTTCAATTTAGTTGCTCAGTTGTGTCCAATGCTTTGTGACCTAAGGGACTGTGGCATGCCAGGCTTCTCCCTCCTCCGCTATCTCCTGGAGTTTGCTCAGACTCATGTCCAGTGAGTCGGTGATGCCATCCAACCTTCTCATCCTCTGTCATTCCCTGCTCCTCCTGCCTTCAATCTTTCCCAACATCAGGGTCTTTACCAGTGAGTTGGCTCTTTGCATCAGGTGGCCCAGGTATTGGAGGTTCAGCTTCAGCATCAGTCCTTCCAATGAGTACTCACAGTTGATTTCCTTTGGGATTGACTGGTTTGACCTCCTTGATGTCCAAGGGACTTTCAAGAGTCTTTTCCAACACCACAGTTCAAAAGCATCAATTCTTTGGTACTTAGCCTTCTTCATGGTCCAGCTCTCACAGCTGTACATGATTACTAGAAAAACCATTGCTTTGACTATACAGACCTATGTCCACAAAGTAATGTCTCTGCTTTTTAATACACTCCCTAGGTTCATCATAACTTTTCTTCCAAGGAGCAAGCGTCTTTTGAGGGTTTATTTTCACTGAAAGTATTTTCAGGAAAACTGGAAGGTGCTTTATTCCACTTAACCTTCTTGCTTCTTGGGAGTGGATATGCGGGCTTTATTTGGCGCTTGTTCCACTGGCATTTTCTTGAGTTTTCTCTAAACATTTTCCTGGGCAGGAGAGCAATATGGTACTTGCTGTTCCCCTGATTTGTATCTGTTTCCTCTCTTCCCGGAACACCCAGCTTAGGTGGAGGACGAGGCACCAGAGAGGGGTGGGAGGGAGCAAGGTGAGGGCAGGGCAGAAGGAGGAGGAAGTGGCCTGAGAAAATGCATCTGCTTTGGGGGCTACAGAGTCGATATCTTTAAGAAAGACTCTTTTGTTTTCAGATAGCCAATTAATGCAGCCTCGTAGTAAAAATAAAATAAAAAGTATGAAGCAAATCCACATTAATTTTACCATTTGGTCTTAACAGCTTTGAACATTTTGGCAGGTTTCTTCTCACTTTTTTCTTATCTATACTCACACTTTTCTTATTTTGGTTTAAAATATTTGATCACCTAATAGGTAACAGTTTTGCATCCTGGTTTTTTTTTTCACTTAGTGCTATTTTTTTCCATTTAGTGTCATTAAAAATACTTTGGAAACATCATTTTTGATGTGTACATAATGTTCCATCTTTTGATGAAGTCATAAGTGTAATTGTTGTATAATTTGCTTCTATTTTTTAAAGTAATTATAGTAAATTAGATCTCTCCCTGATAGCTCAGTTGGTAAGGAATCTACCTGCAGTTCAGGAGACCCTAGTTCGATTCCTAGGTCGGGAAGATCCCTTGGAGAAGGGAAAGGCTACCCACTTCAGTAATCTGGTCCGAAGAATTCCATGGACTGTATCATCCATGGGGTCACAAAGAGTCAGACATGACTGAATGACTCTCACTCACAGTAAATTAGTGGTGACGATATTTGTGTCTAAATTACTGCCTTTGTTATTTGATTATTCCATTCAGGGGCATTGCTAGAAGGGGAATTATTGGGCCCAAAAGTAGGAATCTTTCAGACTTAGAAGCATGTTACCACGTGATTTGGTAGGACTGTGACAGTTTATCTGGAGTGTTTCTGATTTAAGAGCCTTCCTGGGACAGAATATGGTTTGCTGGGTCTGGAGAGAACCACTTCTGGCAAAATTTGGGTGAGAATTTCACGCTTTGTAAATCAGAATGATTTTAGGTTTCCCTCAATCTCTGTGTTCATTCACCTTCTATTCTCCTGCTTATTTAACTTATACTCAGAGTACACCATGTGAAATGCCAGCCTGGATGAAGCACAAGCTGGAATCAAGATTGCCAGGAGAAATATCAATAACCTCAGATATGCAGATGACACCACCCTTATGGCAGAAAGTGAAGAGGAACTAAAAAGCCTCTTGATGAAAGTGAAAGAAGACAGTGAAAAAGTTGGCTTAAAACTCAACATTCAGTAAACTAAGATCATGGCATCTGGCCCCATCACTTCATGGCAAATAGATGGGGAAACAATGGAAACCGTGACAGACTTTTTCTTGGGCTCCAAAATCACCGTAGATGGTGACCACAGCCATGACATTAAGAGACCCTTGCACCTTGGAAGAAAAGTTATGACCAACCTAGACAGCATGTTAGAAAGCAGGGAGAATACTTTGCTGACAAAGTCCATCTAGTCAAAACTATGGTTTTTCCAGTAGTCATGTATGGATGTGACAGTTGAACCATAAAGAAAGCTGAGTACTAAAAAATGGATGCTTTCGAACTGTGGTGTTGAAGAAGATTCTTGAGAGTCCCTTGGACTGCAAGGAGATCCAACCAGTCAATCCCATTGGAAGGACTGATGCTGAAGCTGAAACTCCAATACTTTGGCCACTTGACGCGATGAGCTGACTCACTGGAAAAGATCCTGATGCTGGGAAAGATTGAAGGCAGGAGGAGAAGGGGATGACAGAGGATGAGATGGTTGGGTTGCATCACTGACTGGATGGACATGAGTTTGAGTAAGCTCTGGGAGTTGGTGATGAACAGGGAAGCCTGGTGAATTGCAGTCCATGGGGTCAAAAAGAATCGGACATGACTGAGTGATTGAACTGAACTGATTTTCCTGCAACAAATGTAGGAACAGCGTTGGGAAAATTCCAGACTGTCTCCATGGTGCTCAGAGCCGACAGCAAAGGGAATTCTGTGCATACTTGATACAGAACTGCCAAGGGGAGAGGGTGACACGTCAAGGGTTCGGCTGCCTGATGGCAGGAAGGGACCATGTGAGACTCTCAAGGGAGAGATGACACGGAGGGGGGAGAGTGGAAACTCTCAGGTTTTATTTTAGGGAGAGTGGAACCACTTGGTGTTCGTTAAAACAGCACCTATGCTGTCTCTGATGGACTTTATCATAAAGACATTAATTTTTGTCCGTTTTGTGTATTAAGGGTCCATTTTGTTTGGATGGTCCTCTGAGGTCTTCTGAGGACCCTTTCTAACATCAGCATTTTCTGGTTCTATAAGCAGGCTTTATTATCCCATTTGATGGATGGATACACTGAGACATTCATAGGTAAAGTCCTACAGAGAGTTAGCTTTGCACTGTGGTAGTGACTGATCTTGAGTGAGTTAATTTCCCTGAGCCTCCTTTTGCTCACTTCTAAGGGCAAAATGCTGATCTCAGGTTGGGAACCAACAGCTAACATTTTCTTGACCTGAGGACCAGCTTTGGGAACGAGCATCTAGTCCATATTTGCCCAAATCTGACTTCCCTCTTCTCTCCCAGGCTGCCTTGATTAAGTTGAAGTGCTCTGGTCATTTTATACACAGAAGAGAAAAAAAAAGAAATGTGTGTGTTGGGTGTGTACCTAATGAGACTTCAAATCTGTTAGAACACACAGCCTCACCATGCAATTCTTTTGTATTAGCAACATTTCTTTTGTGGTCTGTGGGGAAAGACCTTTTCCCCCTTCCATTAAGGAATTCAAATCCGGTCCCACAGAATCTCTGTAAACCTTTCCTTGTACTGCTTCCCAACTCGACCTTAACATGCTGTGTGAGTTTTGGGACCCCTCTTTACCTCTCTGAACCTCTTCTTCCTGTAAAATGAGGTGACATCCATGGATCTTCCAGGTCCCCAGTTTTTAAATTTGAAGAAGATTTGGGAGTAAAAAAAAAAAAAAAAAAAAAAGCCTTAGGTTTCTTATCTGAAGAAAAAAAAATTACCATCTTTCGCAGTTGGCCACTTGGGGTCGCTAGCGATCTAAGAGACTAGTTGGTGAAGCCCTGAAACCGTGTGGCACTTTAGCTAAGACTCGGGGTGGTTTATGAAATTTTCTTTTTGTCTCTTCCTTTAGCTCCAAGATTCATCTGAAGGTGTGATCACAGCATTAATGTTGAGTGGACCACGAGCCCGTGCCAGAAGCAGCGTCCCAAGCTGGACAGGGGCATCCCAGTGCCCACTCCAAAGCAAAGGAGAAAGAAAAGAGAGAAACTATTGTTATCGTGGGTCTTGGTTGGCTTTCCTTTTCACTCCCACTGAAGTTGCTACTTATTGCGGCCTTGCAATTCCTTGACTTGAAAAGTAGGCCTTGCAAACTGAAAGTGCATGGCATCAAGCATGCCTTAGATGGTGGCGTAAAGATTTGTCTTGGAGAGTCGGGAGTTATCAAAGGAAATTCCCACTGAAGAAGAGCTGATGGCAGTCTCTCTTTTGGCAGTTTTCCTGGTGGGCTTTGCTGATGCTTGAGGCAGAGGAGGGGCAGATTGGGAGGTCCCTGTAGAAATCGTTGAACAAGAAATAAACAAAACAAAAATCTAAAAGCTCAGTATCTGCCCACGCTGGGGATAGGGCCTCAGCAGCACTCAGGGCCAGATCACACTGTGGAAAGTTGGCTGAGCCCTGCCCTCTGGGCACACGGAATAGCATCTCTCCTGCCAGGACCACTGTGTAAACATCCTTTCCCTACAGGACCCCACGGCGTGGGGCTCCAGAGGAGTGCAGGGTGAGAATTCTCGTGGAGACAGATCTCAACCTCCTGCCGTCCCTTCTCAGGTCATAAATCACTGCTAATTCTGATTATCCCCCCCTTTCCTCTCGTAATAGTTACAGAAACAGTAATTGACAACAAAACCAAGGCCCCAGTGGGTGTAGGGCAAGCTGTGGCTCCGCTGGCGGAGAAGCAGCCAAGTGTTTCCTCATCGTCACATCGCTGCAACAAAGGTCCAGTCTTCATGGACCACAGGTGCTCTTCCTGGCCTCTTGCAATATCCTTTTGTAGTTTTGCTGTTAGGGAGCAGGGCAAGAACTTCGATGATTTCTATTTAATTGGAAAGTTGTTTTTTTTTTTCCACTTTCTTTCCCTCCTCCAAGTCCAGGAGGCTACACAAGCCGGCTCTGTGAGCTGTGAGAGGAAGCTGCTGAGAAATTGACCCCAGGTCTGTGTTGTTTCTTGGAGTTCAAGCACCATCTTACTTTGCAGAATGCATCCACCAATGGTGTTTGCCTAAGCCCTCTTTACTTTAGGGGTATGTCCAAGCTTGAAATCAGTCAAGTCAACGTTTAAATTCTAGGTCAATCCACTTATTTAGCTGTTGAGTTCATCTCTTAGAGTCTCAGTGTCCTCATCTGTAAAATGGGTATAATTATAAATACTTTCCTAGGAGGATGATTGGGAAGATTAAATACAAGTGGCTGAGGCTTTGTGAGACCTTGTTAAATGCCAATTCTTTCTTTTTTTTAAATTTTATTGAAATATAATTGACTTACAGTGTTGTGTTAGTATCAGATGCACAGCAAACTGATTCCAGTCATACATATATGTATTTATTCTTTTTTAGATTATTTTACATTATAGGTTATTATAAAATACTGAGTATAGTTCCCTGTGCTATACAGTAGGTCCTTGTTGGTTATCTATTTTATGTATAGTAGTATGTATCTTGGAGAAGGCAATGGCACCCCACTCCAGTACTCTTGCCTGGAAAATCCCATGGATGGAGGAGCCTGGTAGGCTGCAGTCCATGGGGTCACTAAGAGTCGGACAAGACTGAGCGTCTTCACTTTCACTTTTCACTTTCATGCATTGGAGAAGGAAATGGCAACCCACTCCAGCGTTCTTGCCTGAGAATCCCAGGGATGGGGGAGCCTGGTGGGCTGCCGTCTACGGGGTCACACAGAGTCAGACACGACTGAAGTGACTTAGCAGCAGCAGCAGGATGTGTCTGTTAATTCCAACCTCCTGATTTATCCCTCCCTCTCCCCTTTCCCCTTTGGTAATCATACATTTGTTTTCTGTGTCTGTGGATCTATTTCTGTTTGGTAAATCTGTATCTTTCTTTTAGACTCAGCATGCTGTTGCGTTTGTCCTGGCGCTGAGTCGTGTCCGACTCTTTGTGGCCCCATGGACCGCAGCACCCCAGGCTTCCCTGTGCTTCACTGTTGCCTGGAGTCTGCTCAGATTCACGTCCGTTGAGCTGGTGACACCATCCAGCATCTCATCCTCTGTCACCCACTTTTCCTGCTCTTAGTCTTTCCCACCATCAGGGGCGTTTCCAATGATTCGACTCTTCACATCAGGCGGCCAAAGTACAGGAGCTTCAGCTTCAGCACCAATCCTTCCAATGAATATTCAGGGTTGATTTCCTTTGGGATTGACTGGTTTGATCTGCTTGCATTCCAAGGGACTCTCCAAAGTCTTCTCAGCACCGCAACTGGAAAGCATCAAAATTCTTCAGCATTCAGCCTTCTTTACATCCAACTCTCACATCCGTACATGACCACTGCAAAAATCATAGTTTTGACTATGTAGACCTTTGTCTGCAAAGAGACCTTTGTCTCTGCTTTTTTAATATGCTGTCTAGGTTTGTCATTCTTTCAAGGAGCAAGAGTCTTTTAATTTTGTGGCTGCAGTCACCATCTGCAGTGATTTTGGAGCCCAAGAAAATAAAATCTGTCACTGTTTCCACTTTTTCCCCAACTATTTGCCATAAAGTGATGGGACCGGATGCCATGATCTTAGTTTTCTGAGTGCTGAGTTTTAAGCCAGCTTTTTCATCCTCCTTTTTCGACCTCATTAAGAGGCTCTTTTGTTCCCCTTCACTTTCTGCCTTTAAAGGGGTGTCATCTGCATGTCTGAGGTTATTGATATTATTCCTGGCATTCTTATTGTGGCCTGTGTTTCGTCCAGCCCAGCATTCCACATGATGGACTCCGCATATAAGTTAAATTAGCACGGTGATGCTATACAGCCTTGACGTACTCCTTTCCCAATTTTTCCCCTTTTCGTGAACAGCATGAAAAGGCAAAAAGGTTCCGGTTGTGAGTGGCATCTTGTGGGGTTTGCCTTTCTCTGTCTGGCTCCCGTCGCTTGGTAGGGTGATCTCTAGGCCCGCCCGCGTTGCTGCAGATGGCCTTATTCCATTCATTCTAAGGCCGGGTGATAGTCCATTGTGTGCATCTTCGTTATCCATTCGTCCTTCCGTGGACACTTAAGTTGCTTCCGTGTCTTGACCATTGCAAGCAGCACTGCACTGAGCATCGGGGTGTCCAGGCTTTTTCCCTTTTTGACCCGTGTTGTGCAACGTGTGACTGCTGAGCACTAGAAATACAGCTACTTAAAACTGAGAAGTGCTGGAAGTGCAACAGACACATTAGATTTCAAAGACCTAATGTAAGGAAAAAAAGTTTTAAATATTTTACTAATAATGTTCTATACTGATTACATGTTGACATAATAATATTTGCATATAATGGGCTAAATACATATATTTTTAAGTTAATTTCATCTGATTTTTTTTTTTTTTTTTTTACTTTTTAAAAATGTAGCTATGAGAAAATTTTAAATGGTGCACGTGGCTTCTATTTGGGGCTCACAATATCTTTCCATCAGACTGCCCTGCCCTAGTCCCTCCTTCACCCATCCCTCTATTCAAATGTATCCCTTCCTTTAAAGCCTAGCTCAAGCTTTCCCGGCTCCCTGAGGCAGTGAGGCCAATCGCTTCCTTTTCTGAAAACTCCTGGAGCTTTCGTCGTTGGAAAAAGTCACACCATGGATATCCGTAAGCCTCATTCAAGCAGGAAATGCATGTAAGTGTTTAGCTCAGTGCCTGGCAAATTGTAAACACATAGCTATAGTAATCCTGTTATTCTTACTATTATCACTGAAGTCTCTCTGCCTCGTCCAGTACTGGTTATATGCTGTCTCAGATCCTTCTTCAGTTTTTCGCTCATGTGTTTAGTCTTGTTGAATATAGTATTTCAGAGGACAGAGACCGCATCGACTCTGTCTCCTGGTTCTGTGCTTAACGCAGAGGGCAGCGCTAGGCACAGCAGACTCTCCCCCGTGGTTGGAGGGATGCCTGTTGACTGACGGACTTGGCCCCTTAGGGTCATTGCCATTCTTCCCGTCACAAATACTGGTTCATCCTGGAATCTTTCTCCACCTCCCTTTCTTCCCTGAGCTAACTCTTTTGCCTCCTGAACAATGCTAACAGTGGTGAATACACTTAGAACTCACTGTGTGCTCACCCTGCTCTAAGACGCTTATGGGCATTCTCATTCGCTCAGTCGTGTCCGGCCCTTTGTGACCCCGTGGACTGTAGCCCTCCAGGCTCCGTGGTCCAGGGGATTTTCCAGGCAAGAGTACTGGAGTGGGATCCTTCTCCAGGGGATCTTCCTGACGCAGGGATCGAACTTGCATATCTTACATCTCCTGCACTGCAGGCAGACTCTTTACCACTGCACCGCTTGGGAAGCCCAAATAGTTTATAGCTATCCTGAGTCGGACATGCCTTAGTGACTGAGGAACAACAAAAGATTAGCGATTCTTTCATCTTATAGATGAGGAGACCAAGCCGTTAAGTGACTCATCCACGCCACACAGCTAGCAAGTGGTGGGGGTGGTATGGAAACCCAGATATTTTGGTCCCAGTATCCTTGGTGCTTGGAATCTCCAGGCTCAATGTCACCTTCACTAGGAGCCCTTCTGCAGCACTTCTCTCTGGTCTGCCCTCTCCACCACACGTTTGTCATAGCTCTTCCACCCATGATTGGCATCCCTGGTTTACAGATGAGTTCCCCTCCTTGACCTGAAATCTCCCCAAGGACCTCGGTACCTGATGCCTCACCAGCCCTCGGCGAGTGCCCCACCAAAGACAGGACGTGACTTCCGGCTGCTGGTGACAAATTCTGCAAGCATCCTAAGAGGTGGATTCTAACAGAGATTTTCCTCTTCCATGTCATCATCCTGTTATATTTTTGAAATTCCATATATAGCAATCTTTAGCCATCTTGGCTTTTTTTTTTTTAAAAAAAACTTGATTAAAAAAAAGTCTTTCCTGCTCCCAAAAATGAAGGTGGGGAACTTATCCATCTTGTTCACTGTTCTACCCCAGTGCTTGGCACAGAATTCAGTAGATATTCAATAAATATTTGTTAAGCATATAAAAGAATGAATGAATTCATTAAGTGTCTACTCTATGTGCTGGAGGCTGGGTAAATGCCGTGGTTCTCGAAATTGGGTCATTTGTAGAGCTACAGATGGGCCTAGAGGCTGTCACACAGAGTGAAGTAAGTCAGAAAGAGAAAAACAAATATCACATATTAAGACACATATGTGGAATCTAGAGACACAGTACAGATGATCTTATTTGCAAAGTAGAAACTGAGACACAGACTTGGACAACTAAAGTATGGATACCAAGGGGGAGTGGAGTGGGAAGGATTGGGAGATTGGGGATTGACATATATACACTATTGATACTATGAATAAAACAGATAATAAAAAAAAACTAATGAGAGTGATGAGGACATACTGTGTACCACAGGGATCTCTACCAACACCCTGTAGTGACCAAAACGGGGAGGAAATCCAAGAAACAGGGGACATATGTCTACGTATAGCTGGTTCACTTTGCTGCATAGCAGAAACTAACACAACATTGTAAGGCAACTATACTCCAATAAAAAATTAATTTAAAGGATGCCACGGTTCTTATCTTCACAGGGTTTGCATGTTTAAAGTGTGATGGTGGTCGCGGGGAAGTTGGATCCAGAGGCAGCAGAAACACAGAGGGAGAGAAAGGACAGGAAAGCCCTCGGCCTGCAGCAGGAGCAGAATCCAGAAAGGATCTCTGCAGGAGGTGATGACCGAACAGAGACCCAGCAACTAACGGGAGACAGGCACGCTGAAGCCCATGGAAGCATGAGTGACGGAGGAGGGGGAGGCGGTCTCAGGCCAGGGGAGGAGATGTGGGGAAGGCATGGCAACGTGGGCAGTCACCAGTCCATCGGGTGCAAAGAAGACAAGGAAGAGGCATGAGAAGTGAACCAGAGCACCTCGTTGCCCAAGGCTGGGGAGGTATTGCACTTGCTTCTCACAGGTTCCCTTCTGCACCTCCAGCCACCTTCCTCATCCTTTCCATCTTTGTGTCCTTCCAGCTTGACTAAGTTCAGCAGGATGGTTTTACCAGACTGGGTTTGCATTGCTCTGCTTGTCAGGAGGCAGCACCCTCAGCTGCTGATGTTCTCATAATTTTTTTTGTCATCTCAAGATCTATTTTTTTCCATCTAAGAATGTTTGCATAGCTGTCATTTGACCCCTCGCAATAACTAGCTGAGTCATTCTCAGCCTAGACCTAACACTTGCCTATTATCAGTCCTCCCTGATCCTACCAGGATTCTCATAATTTTATTCATCTTCTCTGATCGTCCCTACATAGATGCTTCATGTATCAATGAATTTGCATTGCCCACCCCCCTTTCATATCATTTAAGAAACTTTCAAGCCAAAAGCACACCATCTGATGAATACTTAGAGGGTAATATGATGTCATATTTATACTCAGATCTGATCTGGGAGGTCAAGGGTGTGTGTTCTTAAATTTTATATTTTGGATATCTCTCTTGTTGTTGAGACTGTGTGTTATGTCTTTGGAGAGCTGGTACTGTTCAGAAGTTTCTTTTCCTAGTGAGTTTTGATATGTCTACCTATGGAGCACATTCCTTGGTCCTGGATCTACAATTGTTCCAGGTGGGACAAAATAACATACGAACTAAATGCATCTGTGATGTAGTTGTTTCAAGAAGCTACAACTTTTCCTACATCATTGAAACAATATCACAATAGTGCTGATAGTTGTGAGACATGCGCAGTGGCGGCTGTCTTTCTGCAGGGAGGAGGACTAGAGGCAAGGGTGCTGTTACGCCCTGGGCATGTCCAGATGCGGTCCAAGCTTCTCTCTGAATGATGACTCCAACCAGAAGCTTGCTTCTCACCTTGGAGCTGTTGTTGATTCTATTGTTAACATCAAAGTGTTAGTCTTTGGCAAAAACACAGTGGAGAGGCAGAGAAAGTGGACCCACTGCCACCAAGAGAACTGGGCAGAGGGCTGGGTCTATCCATGTGACATGACTCTCTCCCACCCCCACCCCCAAGTGACACAGTTGAAGATCTCTTGAAAAGACAGCAGGCAAGCTGGGGAGTCAGATACAGGGAAGATCTCCTGGAGAGGCAATTGTGGGGGAGCTCAGAGTCCTAAAAGACAGGGTCACACAGCTACCCTAGACTGCTCGACGTATGAGTTGGGTGCAGTGTGAAAATTTTACTGAGATCTGAACCCAGGACTCCTGTACCCTGGCCATTTTAGAGCATATAATGAGGAAATGAGTGAGAAAGAGGCTGGAATTTCCCTCCATTTCCCAGCAAACAGAGGTCTCCAAGCACGTACATTGAAACAAATGAGTTCATTCCATTTCCGTTAAACTCTGTCCACACTTGCGGCCTTCACAGTTTAAGCCACGCAGTCTCCCCAGACCCCTTTGTTAGGAAAGAAATCTGAATTCAGGATGACAACTGATTTGTGGGGCGTTAGCCAGTGGAAGTGAATCTGGGCAAACCAACCCGGATGCTGTCACTTTATTTGTTAAAAAATTATATTCCAATTCCTGTTTCTCTTTGGCTGTTGGGCAAAACAAAAGCCTAATTAAGAACTTCACCTTTGACTGTTTAGCTCTCTTTTATTTTTCCTTTTAACACAGGTAGGAAATTTCCATTTTCATATAGTAATATCAAGATACCCTGCTACACAGAATCAACTGGTAGCTTTTGAAAATAAGCATAACAAGCCATATAAAAAATAAGAAAATCCACTTTTAGGGTTTTAGATTCATGCCGTTTAATTGTTCCTCTATTTCCACGATAAGGTGAGACGGGTCCTGTGTCACTGGAGGGCCTGTATCCTGCTGTTTTTTTTTCCCATCCTCATTTACAATGATTATGTTATCAGGCTAGCCAGGCAAAAGGGTGGAGCAACTATAATTTCAAAGCAGGATTAGGTTGAAATAACGAGGTCACCAAGTTGTGGTTACCAAGGCAACGTCACATCTAAGAATATGGGATGCTTCTAGGAGAGGAGGCAAAGCCTGGAGCCTTTTTTTCCCTCTTTGCACAAAAATCACTCATTTCCTAGATAAAAATTGCTTATTAATTGATTTTAAACACATCTTTTCTTTATTTTAGGCAAATAGTTTTTAAAATAGAATCTTGATTTAGCCTTTTCCTTTTTATTATTTTTATTTTTAAGTACTAAATATCAGAATAATCGATCGGATCATTATTTCCTTCTTTTGGGATTCATGTATACTTTCTTTTCTTTCCGTTTTTCCCTTTCTTTCTTCCCTCCCTCTTGCCCTCCCTTTCTTTCCTTCTTTTTCTTTTAGTATGGCAGAGAAGAGACATGGAACAAAAAGAGAAAATGGAAAGTTGGATGCTCTGGTCATATTTTGAGATTATAAAATTGTGACAGGGAATGAATGCTATAAGCTACCCAGAATACTTGTCCTACCCCCGTCCCCTGCCCTCCTGAAAATTACTGAGCTTGAGAGAGAATAACATTGGTCTTCATTGTCTTTTCTTAAAATTTCAATCTATCTTTAAAACTGTGGACTCTGGAGGCAAAGCAGCTGAAGGAGAGAAGACCCATAGGTCCGTTTCTGATCAATATCAGCTAGGATCCGAACAGTTCCCACCAATTAACCTCCTTTCCCTCTGAATTAATTTCTGTCGTCTGAATTTCTAGATAATGGCATCAAGTTTCTTCATCTTTTTTTTTTTAAGCAGGCTTATTTTAATATGAGCTCGTATTTGTGAAGCACAGATTTTACATAGGTTTATTATTTTTTTTCTTTTCCTAAAAGAACATTTCTGGCCTAGTGTCGGATCAGTGGACACAGCCATTGGAACCGTCAGATTCCCTGACATTACAGCAGGACTGCCCTTTAGGACATGTTAGCCATTCACCTTTTCCCCTGGCTTTCCATAAGGAGCAGAGAGTGTGCTGGCCAACAGGACCCTGCTGACGCACCGAGGTCTCCACCTCCAAGAAATCCATGTCAGAGCATCCCCGTTGCCTTCATCGAGTCCTCAGACTTGAGCCTACAGCGAAGGCAAGTGTGCTGGTTCCACGGGCTGCCTGATCTGTGTGTGAAGTGCTGCTGTGTGACCATGGGCGTGTGCCGACGTCTCTGATTTTCTTCCCAGGACCAGGTGAGGACTGAACGGAACATTATGGAGACAGCTCTTAGCTCAATGTCTGACACTTGTAGGGTCTCAAAATGAACCTCATCTTTCAAAAACAATAAAGAAATCTACGAAGTTAATCTCTTTCCTCCTGTCCTATTGTTACCCTTAATATCATGAGAAGTGTCCCTAAAATATAAATCAGATTATATCATTCCCCTGCTATATACTCAGTTGAATAGTGTCCTCCTCAGATTCATGTCCATGTGGAATCTGTGACTATGCCTTTACTTGGAAATAGGGTCTTTGCCGGTGTAATCAAATTAAGATTCATCGTCAAGGATGAGGGTGAGTCCTACATTTAATATGACCAGGGTCCCTGGACAAAAAAGGGCATTTGGGCACAGAGAGGAGAAGTTCACGAGACGGAAGTAAAGACTGCCTGCAAGCTTGGGTGCATGCTAAGTCGCTCCAGCTGTGTCTGACTCTGCGACCTTATGGACTGTAGTAGAGGCTAGGCTCCTCTGTCCATGGGATTTCCGAGGCAACAATACTGGAGCAGGTTGCCATGCCCTCCTTCAGGGAATCTTCCTGACCAAGGGATCAAACCCAAGGAACATCAAAGATCTGCAAGTCTAGGGAGAGGCTGGGGAGTCTTCCTCCCCTAGAGCATATGGCCCCGTGGACACCTGGGTTTCAAACTTAAAGCCTTGAGAACTGTGAAAAATAATTCTGTTGTCTTAAGCCTCCCAGTTTCTTTGGTTTCTTCTTTAATTTTTAATTTTGTATTGGCATATAGCTGATTAATAATGTTTGCAATACTTTTAGGTGGACAGCAAAAGGACTCAGCCATACATGTACATGAATCCATTCTCTCCCAAATTCCCCTCCCATCCAGGCCGCCACATGACCCTGAAGAGAGTTCCCCGCACTATACAGTAGGTCCTTGTGGGTTGTCCACCTTAAATACAGCAGAGTGTACACATCTATCTCATGTACTCTCTAACCACCCCTTCCTCCCGCTCTTCTGCCCTGGTCACCATAACTTCTTTCTCTATGTTTGTGAGTCTGTTTCTGTTTTGTAAATAAGTTCATTTCTGTCATTTCTTTTGAGATCCGCATGTAAGCAATCTCATACAATATTCCTCTTTGGCTCACTTCACTTAGTATAATAGTGTCTAGGTCCATCCATATTGCTCCAAATGGCATTATTTCATTCTTTTTAATGGCTGAGTAATATTCCATTGGGTATATATACCAAATTTTCTTTATCCTTTCCTCTGTCAATGGACATTTAGGTTTCTTCCATGTCTTAAGCCTCTCCACTTGTGATATTTTGTCGCAGCAGCTCTTCCTAGAACTATTATATGTGCTTAAAGTCCTACTGTGCTCCTCTCTGTCATTAGAGTGAGGTCTAGAATTACTAATATTGCTCAAGTCTCCTAGACCTGCTCCTGGGGATCTGTCCAGCCTCCTCATTGCTTATCCTTCCTTCTGAGCTGAATGTTCTTCAGTCTTTGCAAGCAGTTCTCCCTCTTAGCTGAAACCATCTCTTAAAGACCATTTGCTCATCTCTTCTGGGGCACGTTTTACTCTCTCTGGTCACGTGATTAACTCCTGCGTATCTTACAGATATCAGCTTAACCATCCCTTCCCTAGAGGTCTTCAAAGACGTGGAGAGTGATGTAAGCCCCTCCACGTGCGGCCTCAATGCTGGTCAACAGATGTCTAATTCCTTATGTTGAAGGCTGTCTTTCCACCTAGACCCAAAGTCTGAGGAGCTCGGGGCCTGTTTTTGTTCTTGCTGATAGCTGTATTCTACATCCCGATATGGGGCCTGGTGTAGTGTGGGCCCAAGTGGTTAGTATGAACTGAGTGATTCACTGAATGAATGATGGAATAAATGGCTATTTGGCAGGAGGTTAAAACTCTTACTAAGATTTGGTGAGATGTTGACATGTTGCTGATGGGGTCAGAGATAAAATAGTAGCTAATTACAACTTGAATTGATTACTATGAACTGAAACTGATAGGGATTTTTACTGTCTTCATGAAGGATAGACCCACAGTTCCTTCTTCCCCCCATCTGATTGTTCTCTTTTAACTGAAAATTAATATATGCTCATGGTAGAAACTGAAAACATTTCAGTGAACAGTATGTTTTCTTCCCATCTCAAAATCATGTCTCCTACAGCCTTCCCTAGAAGAAACAATTATTATGAGTTACTTCTATTAATAAATTATTATTAAAGTAATAAATGTTAAATGAAAATAATGAATTGTTATAAGTAAAATATTTCATGCATATAAAATATCTAGTATACATAATATTCTGCAGTTTGCTTTTATTCACTTAAACTCTATCTTATAATTCATTTTGTATTGGCTTGTGTAATTGTATCTAATTTTTTATTGGTTGTAATTTATTTAATTTATTTAACTAGCACCCAATGTTGGAGATTTACATGGATTTTCTTGCTTTTTGATACTATACAATGCCATAATTAACATTTTTGTACATGAATCTTCATAACAGCATAACTATAGAATAAGTTTTTAAATGTGACATTGTTGTGCCCTTGAAAACATATGCTCAGACTAAGCCAACCACAAACGTATTAGGCCAAGTGATTAATTGCAGAAGAAGAAAAATTTTTATTTTAAAAAACTCTAAGTACTGATAAAGTATAAATGGAGACTGAAAAGGCTATTTGGCTCAGTGGTAAAGAACCTGCCTGCAATGCACAAGATGTGGGTTTGATCCCTGCATCGGGAAGATTCCTCTGGAGAAGGAAATGACAACCCACTCCAATATTATTGCTGGGAAATTCCATGGACAGAGGAGCCTGGTGGGCTACAGTCCATGGGGCTGCAAAAAGTTAGACATGACTTAGCAACTGACGACTAACATGCACATGTGTGGTATTTAGTTGATTATTACAAGTTATTATTACTTTTTGTCAGGGCTACTTATGTCTTTTTCTAACTTGGGGCAATACACTCCAAAAAAAATGACACCTTGGCAAATTGTGAAATTATTAGTCAATTTTGTTTTTGCTTTTGTTAACCATATGGTTAGATTTTTAATGAAATACATTAAAGAGAAGAATCAAATTGGGGAAAAAGAGAAGTAATGGCCCCAAATAACTACATTTCTACAAACTAAACACAAGCAAAATCTTATTTGAATTTAAGAAAGATTTAGGTAATCACTGTAAATTTATTATGCTAGTCAGGAGTATGTGTTTTAAAATGCTTAAAAAAAAAAACACAAGACTTTAACAGAATTAGAAAATTCACAGAACCAAGATTCTTATAACTTATACAACATGATTTTGAAGACTTGAGATATTTATAAGTCAGCAGAAGAGGGACTTATAATCTAAAAAATCAAGACATATTGCAGCCTTCTTAGAGATAGGGGAATAAAAAGTCCATATAAAAAATGGCAAGTTTCAAGCCCCGGGAGTGCTAGGAATTTAATTCAATACTCATTTATTAAGGGCTTACTGTGTGTGTGTCATTTTAAAGAGTATAAGCGGGATGACTTTTAACCAAAGGAACTGGAATTTGTAATCCCAGACAGCCATTTCTGAGGACGACATTGCTTTATGCTGTGGAATTTCCCACTGGGGGGGAAAAAAGTGGGAATATTAATTGCTAGAAGTCATTTTACCTTAAATATGTATTTAAACTTTTATCCATTTTGGAAATTTATCGTAAAGGAGCCACTCTCGGACATGGGAGAGACTGCAAAAGAGAGAGAGAGACTGGTTTGCTTTCAGGGTTTGCTTTGGTTTTGTTGCAACCAGATGTGAGCTGGCTTCTCCCTGCCCTGCCCCTTCGAGCTCAGGATAAAGCTAGGATACGAGGATGTCTTCTGACTGTCTGCATCCTTCTTCTTCCTTTCCTTAGAGCTTCTCTTTTCATATGTCAATCCAGATATAAAATCCAGTTCCTTCAGTTCTGGAGGAAAAAAAAGCCCAAAATATTACCCAAGAGCTAGGCTCAAGGGGACGATGGTGCACCACAAACTGCCTTCTGCTTTCCAGGGTCTGATGGGTTACCTGTGATCAGGGCCCTGCTCAAGACCACCCATCCCCACCATCACATGCTGCCCACCTCACTCTCTCTACTCCTCCTTCCTCTCCCTCCCACCCACGTTCTCTCTCAGAACAATCAGAAAAGTCATCTCCTCTTGCAGTGAAGGCAGTTAACTCCTCTTTGAAGTTTTGGGGGCCAGTTGCCATATACCCCTTAGAATACCACTGTACCTCGAAACTCTTAATAAGAGATTTTCCCCAAGTAAACTTCCTTCCTAAAAGAAACTTTAGCACCAGAGTTGCTTGAATAATATTTTTTTTTGTTTTTATATCTCTTATTTTTACCATGGTAATAAACATTTGCAAACAATCTAAATGGCCAGAAATAAGAGAATGGTGGTTGTTGTTTTTCAGTTGCTAAGTCGCATCTGACTCTTTGCAACTCCATGAACTGCAGCACGCCAGGGTTCCCTGTCCTTCCCTACCTCCCAAAGTTTACTCAAACTCATATCCATTGAGTCGGTGATGTCATCCAGCTGGCTCATCCTCTGTTGAATGGTTGGATACTGTATAATCACACCTATATTGACTTTACACTATTTACAAAATTTTGTTTAAAAAGATATTTGTCCCTTCATCCACTTATTTATTTATTCAGTAAGTGTTTATGAGGGTCTATTATGACTTGGCTTTTGAACTGTAGTGTTGGAGAAGACTCTTGAGAGTCCCTTGGACTGCAAAGAGATCCTACTAGTCCATTCTAAAGGAGATCAGCCCTGGGTATTCATTGGAAGGAATGATGCTGAAGCTGAAACTCCAGTACTTTGGCCACCTCGTGTGAAGAGTTGACTCATTGGAGAAGACTCTGATGCTGGGAGGGACTGGGGGCAGAAGGGGACGACAGAAGATGAGATGGCTGGATGGCATCACTGACTTGATGGATGTGAGTTTGAGTGAACTCCAGGAGATGGTGACGGACAGGGAGGCCTGGCGTGCTGCGATTCATGGGGTCACAAAGAGTCGGACGCGACTGAGTGACTGAACTGGACTGAACTGATTATGAGAGCTGTGTCAGGCATTGTAAATAGCGGTGGTTTAGTCAGTAAGTCGTGTCCGACTCTTGAGACCCCGTGGACTGTGGCCCATCAGGCTCCTCTCTCCATGGCATTTCCTAGGCAAGAATACTAGAGTGGGTTGCCATTTCCTTCTCCAGGGGATCTTCAGAGACCTAGAAATCAAACCTGGTCTCCTGCATTGCTGGCGGATTCTTTACCAACTGAGCTATGAGGGAAGCCCCCGTTGTAAATAGAGTAGTGTTAGAAAAAGAGGAAAAATCTCTGTTTCCATCTAACAGAAGGATAGATATAAAACAAATGGCTTTATATTAGCTAACGAAGTACAGTTGTGACAAGTGCTATAAGCCAGCGGTACTGGGACATTGCAGAAGTGGGTCCAGAGCTGATCTGGAGGAAGTAAACTCTGGAGGTCGCATCTGAAGCCCTGTTACCCAAGCAGGTGAGGAGTGAGTGGTGTTGGGAGAGTTCCACGCAGTGGGATAGCATATGTAAAGGCCCCGAGGTGGAGAGAAACAGGCTGAGTTTGAAGAACAGAAAGAGGGTCGATGGGGCTGGAGTATAGACAGCAAAGCAGAGAGGCTGTGAAATGCACCTGGAGAAGATGCTGAGGTGAGAACGTGCAGAATCCTTTGGGGCTTCATTAACAAAATTGGACTTTAGTCCTAAAAATAAGGGGAGGCCATTGCATGTATTGGGTTTTAAAAGATCAATCTTGCTGTAGGGTAGAACGGACCGCTAGAGGTTAAGAGGAGATAAAATGGAGCCCATTAAGGCGTTACTGAAAGTGTTCTGGGAGACAGTGGTGGTGGCTGTGGTTTGCCCGTTAGTCAAGCCAGACACCTAGGGTCCATCTTTGTCACATGCATCCCCCTTTCCCCAGAATCCAATCTGTCAGCAGCTCGTATCAATTGCACTTTCTAAATGTATCTCAGACTCACCTACTCCCCTTGTTCTCCATTGTCCACGTGAAAACGTCACGGCTACTGGTATTGCTCGTAGCTAGCACTAATGGAGTCTCTAGGATGAATCTGACCGTGTAGTCTTAAGGACATAGTTAAGCAACAACAGCGCAACTAACATTTTGGTGATTATTAGAGATACTCAGCTGAGATTACGTCTCCCCTTCTGGGCACACGATAGGATGGTACTTTCTCATCCCCATGTGGTTGGATAAGGCCACGTGACCCCTGTGGCCAGTGATTTTTGAGTGGAAGTGTGACGTGTCATCTATATTATGGAGTAGTTCCTTACTGGTACAAGACCTTCAGGGCTCTCTTTTCCTTGGACATTGTCAACCAGCAATATTCAAGATGATGCTGATGGTCAGCTTGGGTCCTTGAGTGATGTGATGGGCAGAAATCCCTTATAGATCTGATCAGTGTGTAGCATGAAGAAATAAATCCTCATTTGTTCTATGCCATGGAAACACTGAGGCTGTTTGTTAACACAGCACATCAGAACTTATCCTGACACGAATGCTTGTTGAACCATGACTGCATGCTAGGAACTGAGGCAGCGCTTCGCACTTGTCATCTCACTTAATTCTCACTGGGCTCCCCTGTGGCTCAGCTGGTAAAGAATCTGCCTGCAATGTGGGAGACCTGGGTTTGATCCCTGGATAGGGAAGATCCCCTGGAGAAGAGAAAGGCTACGTACTCTAGTATTCTGGCCTAGAGAATTCCATGGACTGTATAGTCCATGGGGTCGCAAAGAGTCGGACACGACTGAGCGACTTTCCCTTCACTTACTTTTCACATCAACTTTAAGCAGAAGGTCTGGCGATTGCCTTCATTTTCAGGGGAGGAACCTGAAACATGGAGCAAGTAACTTGCTCCAGGTAACGAGTTAGTGCAAAAGCTGAGAGTCAAGCCAGGGAAGTCGGGCTCAACTAAGCCGCCACATTCTCATGGATGTTATACCAGATCCTTAGAGTTAACAAGAAAGAAATAAAGCTCTTGCCTTGAAAGATATTCCCAATTTATTTGGGGGAGAGCAAGGCACATCTTTGTAAAAACTTAACTGACAAAATTAGGCACAAGTCTCATATGAATAAATACCAAAGGAAAGGCATTGTCAACAGGCACTTGGAAAGCAGGATTCAGAGGAGGGAGAGAAAACAATGAGATTTGGGAACAGAAGGAAGCCTCCCATAGATGGAAACTGATCTTTGTTATGAAGGAAAATGGGAGTCTGGAGAGAATTTCATTGGGCAAAAATTTTATTTGAGATTTTGTAGAAACATAAGTTCAAAGAGGACACAGATTCTATTTTTCATTCTCTCTGAATATTTGTCAAACTTTCTAAGGAATTAAATAAGTCATAAGTATCAATCACTCAGTCATTTCTGACTCTTTGCAACTCCATGGGCTATAGCCCACCAGGCTCCTCTGTCCATGAGATCTCCCAGGCAAGAATACTGGAGTGGGTGCCATTTCCTTTTCCAGGGGCTCTTCCCTGACCTAAGGATTGAACTCAGGTCTCCTGCATTGCAGGCAGATTCTTTACCACCTGAGCCACCAGGAAAACCCAAATAAAATTGTAAGAACCCACTACAAATAAAACTTCCTAACCAGATTGATATTTCCCATTCTTTTTTGGACAATCATGCTTGACTTTCCTTTGGCATCTCAAACCCAATCTGTCCAAACCTGGTTCTTCTTGATAAATGATGTCAATTTCCACCCAACCTTTTAAGATAAAAATCTTATCATTCATGCCTCCTCTCCTCCCTTATCCTCCCTATTTAATTGGCCAACATGTTTTGTAATCAAACATGTCTTTCTGATTTACTCCTCTTTATTACTGTTGCCAGTACTTCAAATCAGGCCAGTACCATCTCAGACTTAGACAATTACAGAAGCTTCCATAAATGTCTCTTCTCCCCTTTCTCTCATGCTCCACACAGCCCCCAGTGATCTTATCCATGTTATTGCTCTCCTGATTTCAAATTCCCATTGGCTTTCCACTTCAGCCCTCGGATAATGCCATGCTGTATAAGATCCCAAGAAACTGTCCTCCACCTTTTTGGTTTCACCTTGTGTTTGCCTGCCCTGATGCTGGGGAAGATTGAAGGCAAGAGGAGAAGTGGGTTACAGAGGATGAGATGGTTGGATGGTATCACCGACTCTATGGACATAAGTTTGAGCAAATTGCGGAAAACAGTGAAGGACAGGGAAGGCTGGCGTGCTGCAGTTCATGGGATTGCGAAGAGTTGTGCATGACTTAGGGACTGAACAACAACTGCTTGTTATTCAAAGACATGGGTTGTACTCTGCACGCACATACCTTGACGCTTTTGCTCTGCTGAAACCCTTGTGCCAGAATGTCCTTCCCCTGCTTCTACAGCTGACCAGTTCCTGCTTGTCATTTATGGCCCAAACCAACGACACCTTTTATGGAGGCATGCGTGACTTCTGTATAGGGGTTGTGGAACCCTTTTCTCATGTCAGGTAGCACTTTTCATTTATCTGAGTGTAACAAACACTTTACCCAGTGTGTTTAATTACTGGCTTCCAGATCTTCCTTCCCCTTTAAGCGGCATGATGTCTTCTTATTCTTTTAGGGAGGCACTTATCCCACTGCTTTTATGCCGGTCTTAAATACAATTCCTTATGTTGTTACTGTGAGGGATTAATCTATTGTCTCGATTTCATCTTATTGGTGAGAAGAAAGAAAGACGCCCACTCTATGGATTTCTCTTTAAGCCTCCCTAATCCCTGGGGCTCCCCTGGCGGCTCAGGTGGTAAGGAATCTGCCTGCAGTGCAGGAGACCTGGGTTCGATCCCTGGGTTGGAAAGATCCCCTGGAGAAGGCCATGGCTACCCACTCTGGTATTCTTGCCTGGAGAATTCCACGGATGGAGGAGCTTGGTGGGCTATAGCTCATGGGGTCATAAAGAATCAGACCCAACTGAACAGCTAATACGAACTGTCACTGGGAAGATTTCACAGCCATGGACAAAGGGAATCAGTACTTGAATGCTTTTCTCTGCTCTCAGTAGCAGAACAGACCTTGGGTCCTTCACGAACAAGCACAAGACCAAGAAAGGCTTGGCCAGAGTGTTTCAGCTAGGAACACCGTCAGGATGACATGGGTTCCCAGATCAAAACTTCAGTCAGAAGTCTTTGCTGTGTACTTCCTTCCCACTTGCTGAAACTGTCTTTGGTATAAGGAGTGGACTGTTCATGAGGAGTCTGGACTCCTCCCCTTCCTTTCTAGTTTCCTCTTTTTTTAAAAAAAAAAAAAGGAAGTGGAGTTGATTTATAATTCTGCATTAATTTCAGGTGTACAGCAAAGTGCTTCAGTTATATATTTGTTGCGGCTGTTCAGTCCCCAAATCGTATCTGACTTTTTGTGACCCCATGGACCGCAGCATGCCTGGTCCTCCTGTCCCTCAATATCTCCCAGAGTTTGCCCAAGTTCATGTCCATTGAGTGGGTGATGCTATCCAACCGTCTCATCCTCTGCTGCCCCTTTCTCCTTTTGCCTTCAATCTTTCCCAGCATCAGGGTCTTTTCCAATGAGTCGTCTATATATATGCTTTTTCAGACTTTTTTTTCTTCCTGGTGTCCTCTTAGGTGAAAGTGTCCCACGTCAGGTGGTCACTCACCCCTCTGTAAAAAGACCCACTTTGCGTGTATACTGATGTATCTTGCATGTTTGCTATGAGATGACCATGCATGGCTTGGATAATTTAGACATGGAGCAATATCTCAAACTGAAAAATAAAAACACACACACACACACAAAAGGATCATTTCACCTGGCTGTGTCTGGAATTTCTAGGATGGTCAGGTGGGCACGATTCATCAGCTAGACTATTGGCTAAACTTCAGTATTGGATCATTATCATTTTCCTCTCAAATTAGTTTACACATGAATATAATACAGACAACCCACTTGTGTCCAAATTCCATTACCCAAATCAGCAATGGAGACATGGCTAAGGTTCCAGCCTCCTTCCCCAGTTGGGAATTCTTGGCAAATGTGGCCTTTGTGTCTCAAGGCATCACCATCCTTCACTTCTCTCACAAAATTGATTATCCTCAGGATGGATCTCTCCCCTGTACTTATTCAGAGTCTTGAGGATGGAATATGTAGTTCTAAGGAAAAACACATTATATATTCCGTGTGGAAAAAAAAATCTCCCTGGGTATGATTATTTTTAACCATGTGAAGTTTCATGAAATATACAACCATTCTGGGCAGAATTTTGAGACAGAGCAGGTGCTGTACTTTGTGACTGAGCCTCCAAAAGCATTCAGTCTGCTGGTTATCTGTCCTAAAGGCAACCAAGTTCCCGTTTCTCATTTCTCTTCTGGCATCTTCCCCTCCTCACCCCAGATTTCAAGGGTTTGGCCCCAGCTCGTACAGAGAAGCAAGGGGATCAAGTGGAAGAAATAAACGGAGAGGTCCTTGGTGCAAGTTCAGCAAAGTCTCAGAAAGATAAACAGCAGCAATTGCACTAAGCTACATAAATAAATATCTGTATGAATGAAAGGGGAAGTGTTAGTCTCTCAGCAGTGTCTGACTCACTGTGACCCCATGGACTGTAGCCCACCAGTTCCTCTGTCCATGGAATTCCCTCGGCGAGAATACTGGAGTGGGTTGCCATTTCCTTCTCCAGGGAATCTTCCCGACCCAGGGATAGAACTCAGGTCTCCTGTTTTGCAGGCAGACTCTTTACTGTCTGAGCCACCAGGAAAGCCCAACAATGCACGTGTGAGCGTGCGCTAAGTGGCTTCAGTCTCTCGGGCTCTTTGCAACCCTAGGGACTGTAGCTCACCAGGCTCCTCTGTCCATGGGGTTCTCCAGGCAACATCACTGGAGTGGGTTACCACGCCCACCTCCAGCGGATCTTCCCCACCCAGGGATCAAACTCTAGTCTCTTATGCCTCCTGCCGTGGCAAGCTTGTTCTTTCCCACTAGCACCACCTAACAAGAGTCTTATTTAGTAAGACAATATTTTTATTCATTTTACTCTGCCTAATATATTAGTATATTTTATATAGTTAAAAATAACAGCAGTGTATCAGAGAAAAGATGAATAATTTGCATTAATGACTGGTCACCGGGTATTGGCCTCCTTGGGGGCTCAGACAGTAAAGCTTCTGCCTGCAATGCAGGAGAAGCGGGTTCGATCGCTGGGTCGGGAAGATCCCCCTGGAGAAGGAAATGGCAACCGACTCCAGTACTCTTGCCTGGAAAATCCCATGGACAGAGGAGGCTGGTGGGTTACGGTCCATGGGGTGGAAAAGAGTCGGACACGACTGAGCGACTTCACTTTCTACCGGATATTGGAAATATCTTCCCAGAGAAGTGTTAGACCCTTTCTTGATGAACTTTGGTGACCTGCCCTGATGATGTTACCGCAGAATAGATTAAAAACAGCCCCTACTTTCTGTTCAGCCACGATCAGAGGTGAGGGGACAGCCTGGTTCATTAATCTTTCCGATAAGAAGTAAACTTGTTTTCAGTAAACTGTTGGGAGACGGCTGCCCTCACCCCTGTGGCGTTCTGTTTATTTGGTGTGGGAACCGTCTGGGCTTGTGGGCCCTGACCTTGATTTGTCACCTTAGGAGAAGATAATTTGGGCTCTTTACACATTTCCAAATGACGTCGTGCCGAAGCAGCTGACAGATGAGAGATGCCCGCAGCGCCACTCCGGAGGGCGCACGCCGCGAGGGGCGGCGGCATGAGCGGCGCGGCGCTTCGTTAACAGACACGTTTGATTCCGGAGGCTAATGTCTGCGCACAAGCTGGAAAAATCTGCCCCTTTGAAAGCAGACACTGAGCTGCCAGGAGGCCGGCTGGGCCCCCAGCAGCTTGGCCTCTGAGCTACTGTGGCAGCGCGGTGCCTTCAGGGGAAGCAGCAGTGGTCTTGCTTCCTGCAAGTTACTGCTCCTCCTGGCTTGCTGGAATTGCCCTCTTCCTTGCAGCTGCGGTTTGCCTGGCTGCTTTCATTTTCCTGTTTCCTGCGGGCTGAGTTGCTTCAGCTGTGTCCAAGTCTTTGTGACCCTGTGGACTACAGCCTGCCAGGATCCATGGGACTCTCCAGGCACGAGCATGGGAGGGAGGTTGCCATGCCCTCCTCCAGGGGATCTTCTGGACCCAGGGATCAAACCCACTTCTGCATTGGCAGGCAGATTCTTTACCACTGGCTCCACCTGGGAAGCCCTTCCCTGTTAAAGTGGAAGTCAATTGAAAAAAAAAAAATGTGGATAAGAATTTGGCTTCCACAGTGGTGAGTGGTAAAGAATCTACCTACCAAGGCAGGAGATGGAAGAGACACAGGTTTGATCCCTAGGTGGGGAAGATTCCCTGGAGGAGGACATGGCGATCTGCTCTAGTATTCTTGCCTAGAGCATTCCATGGACAGAGGAGCCTGGTGGGCTGCTGTCCAGTGGGTTGTGAAGAGTCAGACACGACTGAGGGCCTGAGCACACACACACAAGAATCTGGGAACTCTGCTGGCTCACGGAAACTGTCACAGTCCCTAGTCCAGCGCTGAGTCGTGTCATAGTTTCAATTACGCACATTTGTATATCAGATAATAGTAGTGAAAATAACCACATTCATCGGAGTGATTGCCTGGCACCACACACTGGTTCAAACTCTTCACAGATTAACTGATTTCATCCTCACTTCAAGATGAGGTGAGTAGTGTTATTGCATTCATCATTTTATAGACAAGGAAACAGACACAGAGTAACTTGCCCAAGGTTATTACTTAAAAGAGAGAATCTCAACAAATGCTCTTTCAGCTGAAATAAAGACAGCTGCAGAGCAGCGTGGAGAGTGGCCATCACTCTGAGTTGTGGTGACATGTGGCTCACCCAGGTAGGGATGACCTCATTTGGGGGTCTCTCAGATTTCTTCATTTGTCTCTCCAGGACCTAGAGTCTGGCACTTAATATGAACACCAGTTGAGATCAAACCAGTCAATCCTAAAGGAAATCAACCCTGAATATTCATGGAAGGACAAATGCTAAAGCTCCAACACTTTGGCCACGTGATGCAAAGAACTGACTCATTGGAAAAGCCCATGATGCTGGGAAAGATTGAAGGCAGGAAGAAAAAGGCGTGGCACAGGATAAGATCGGTGGATGGTATCACCAACTCAATGGATGTGAGTTTCAGCAAGCTCCAGGAGATGGTGAAGGACAGGGAAGCCTGGCATGCTGCAGTCCATGGGGTGGCAAAGAGTCGAACATGACTTAGGACCAAACACCACCACCCGTTGGGACAGTCTTCTTTGACAACACACAGAAGTGCTTTCTCGACCCCTAGCCAAGAGTTGTCTGACTTGAATCAAGGCTTTTATGCCGGGGCTGAGAATTCTTAGTCTCCTTCTGTACAATTGATCCTAGCTTTCCTGCTCGCTGGATTTCTATAGCACTGGGTTCCCCTGTTAGCTACTGCACAGGTTTGTGTAAGAAGACAGGAATGACATCTTTTCCTTTCCTCCTCATCTGCCTCCTTCTCCATTATGCTTTCTGTTAAAGGGTCCTTGAACCTGGAACACTGTCTCATGGATTCTGCTGGTCGCTTGGCCTCTGCTTTTTCCTGTAGAGGCGGGAATCCATTGATGCTCTTCCTGAGAAAAGATGGTTGCCAACTGGATTACAGTTCGAGAAAGAGTCTTGTCTGCCCCAACTCACT
The DNA here is from genome assembly GCF_014754425.2 of Oryx dammah. Taxonomy (NCBI): domain Eukaryota; kingdom Metazoa; phylum Chordata; class Mammalia; order Artiodactyla; family Bovidae; genus Oryx; species Oryx dammah. The sequence continues at coordinate 111,328,102 of NW_024070187.1, read as the reverse complement.
GGGGGAAAAAAAAACAAACAAACCTCGATTTAAAAAATCAGCTTTATTGAGGTATAATTGTTAGACAATGAAATTCACTGATTTTGAGTACCATTTGTTTTTTTTTTGAAAAATGTATATAACTTCGATTCACTCATCACTATAGCTTTGTCTTTTCTAGAATATGGCATAAACAGTCATACAGTATAAAAAAAAGGAAACTCCTGCTGTTCTTATTTGTCTCCTTCCCACCCTATGGTATCTGCAGCAACTCTAACATTTGGCCGTTATCCATTTTCTTTCTATGCTGGGTGGGTGACCCTGTAGGAAAACACAACTATCACCATCTCTCAATTTCTTCTTTTTTATTGGAGTATAATTGTTTTACAATGTTGTGTTATATTTTGCTGTACAGCAATCTAAATCAGCTATATGTATACATACGTCCCCTCCTTCTTGAGCCTGCCTCCCACCCCCTCCATCCCACCACAGAGGTCATCACAGAGCACTGAGCTGAGCTCCCCCTGCTAGACAGCAGCTTCCTACTAGCTATTTTGCACATGGTAATGTGTATATCTATGTCAAACCTAATCTCCCGATTCATCCCACCCCTCCCTTCCCCTGTTGTCAACACTTCTAACTCTGCATCTGTGTCTCTATTCCTGCTCTGGAACTAGGTTGATCGGTACCATTTTTTTTTAAATTCCACATACATGCATTAATATATGATATTTGTCAATTTCTAAGATGCAGGTTTCTCATTTTAACACCTCAGAATTTAGGATGTTCCAATCAATGGGGCAGGAGGTTTAAATGGCAACATTATTTTCTTTCTTAGAGATACTTAAAATCATAGTGGATGATAATAACTGATGGTCAGTTCAGTTCAGTCGCTCAAATGTGTCTGATTCTTTGTGACCCCATGAATCGCAGCACGCCAGGCCTCCCTGTCTATCGCCAACTCCCGGAGTTCACTCAAACTCATGTCCATTGAGTCAGTGATGCCATCCAGCCATCTCATCCTCTGTCGCCCCCTTCTCTTCCTGCCCCCAATTCCTCCCAGCATCAGAGTCTTTTCCAATGAGTCAACTCTTCCCATGAGGTGGCCAAAGTACTCGAGTTTCAGCTTTAGCATCATTCCTTCCAAAGAACACCCAGGACTGATCTCCTTTAGAATGGACTGATTGGATCTCCTTGCAGTCCATGGGACTCTCAAGAGTCTTCTCCAACACCACAGTTCAGAAGCATCAATTCTTCAGTGCTCAGTTTTCTTCACAGTCCAACTCTCACATTTATATGTGACCACTGGAAAAACCATAGCCTTGACTAGACAGACCTTTGTTGGCAAAGTAATGTCTCCGCTTTTGAATATGCTATTTAGGTTGGTCATGACTTTCCTTCCATGGAGTAAGCGACTTTTAATTTCATGGCTACAATCACCATCTGCAGTGATTTTGGAGCCCAAAAAAATAAAGTCTGACACTGTTTCCACTGTTTCCCCATCTATTTCCCATGAAGTGATGGGACCAGATGCCATGATCTTAGTTTTCTGAATGTTGAGCTTTAAACCAACTTTCTCACTCTCCTCTTTCACTCATCAAGAGGCTTTTTAGTTCTTCTTCACTTTCTGCGATAAGGGTGGTGTCATCTGCATATCTGAGGTTATTGATATTTCTCCTGGCAATCTTGATTCCAGCTTGTGCTTCTTCCAGTCCAGCGTTTCTCATGATGTATTCTGCATATAAGTTAAATAAGCAAGGTGACAATACATAGCCTTGACGTACTCCTTTTCCTATCTGGAACCAGTCTGTTGTTCCATGTCCAGTTCTAACTGTTGCTTCCTGACCTGCATACAGATTTCTCAAGAGGCAGGTTAGGTGGTCTGGTATTCCCATCTCTTTCAGAATTTTCCACAGTTTATTGTGATCCACACAGTCAAAGGCTTTGGCATAGACAATAAAGCAGAAATAGATGTTTTTCTGGAACTCTCTTGCTTCTTCCATGATCCAGCAGGTGTTGGCAATTTGATCTCTGGTTCCTCTGCCTTTTCTAAAACCAGCTTGAACATCTGGAAGTTCACAGTTCACGTATTGCTGAAGCCTGGCTTGGAGAATTTTGAGCATTACTTTACTAGCGTGTGAGATGAGTGCAATTGTGTGGTAGTTTGAGAATTCTTTGGCATTGCCTTTCTTTGGGATTGGAATGAAAACTGACCTTTTCCAGTCCTGTGGCCACTGCTGAGTTTTCCAAATTTGCTGGCATATTGAGTGAAGCACTTTCATAGCATCATCTTTCAGGATTTGAAATAGCTCAACTGGAATTCCATCACCTCCACTAGCTTTGTTGGTAGTGATGCTTTCTAAGGCCCACTTGACTTCACATTCCATGATGTCTGGCTCTAGGTGAGTGATCACACCATCATGATTATCTTGGTCATGAAGATCTTTTTTGTACAGTTCTTCTGTGTATTCTTGCCACCTCTTCTTAATATCTTCTGCTTCCGTTAGGTCCATACCATTTCTGTCCTTGATCGAGCCCATCTTTGCATGAAATATTCCCTTGGTGTCTCTAATTTTCTTGAAGAGATCTCTAGTCTTTCCCATTCTGTTGTTTTTCTCTATTTCAATGAAATGAAATGCGCTATTATGTATTTGAGGATAAAGAGGAAAAGAAATCTCTTTTCACACCAATCTTTGTTGAAATCCTGCCATGAATAGATGTGAGGCCTTTGCCAGATGTTGGGGAGATAGACCTGATCCTACTGTGAAGCAGTCCCCAGCCTCCAGTTTGATAGGAGCAATAACAGATCAAGAGGTCAGCACCTGGATGCAGTGATGCCTGCAAAAGCTTTTATAAGTTTAAAGTTTAAAGCAATTGATCAGTATTAGGTATTATTTCCTGAGTTTTGTAATATGAAGATTGCCTGCAGAATCACCAGGCAGGGCTGTCAAGCCTTCGAGGCTGTCAGTGCATCTCCTTGATGAAACATTTTTCTGACACATCTGACAGGAGTCGACACGTCCTCAGAGCTTCACTCTTGGAGTTTCTCTCAGCCTAAGGAAGAATCTTTTGTCTTAATTAGGTTTAAATCTCTCTCTCTTTTTTTTGACCCTAATCAACCTCTAGTGTAGAGCTGTGAATTTCTTAAACTTTTTTTTTTTTTTGGTCTTTTGGTTGTTTTTTCTTAGCAAATTCTTTCAGTGAGCAGCTGCCTTCAGAACATGAACAAGGGGATGAAGCACAGGAGAGAAACTGAATTCTATGGAATGTTCTGTGGAGAGCTGTTCTCCTCAGGGCCTTGGGTCCTTGCTGCTCTGAGACGTCTCCACAGTCCTACAGCCTCAGCACCATCTGTGAGCTTTTCAGAAAGACTGCATCTCAGGCTCCACCCTGGACCTGCCGAAATAGAATCTGCATTTTACCAAGAATCTCAAGGGATTTCCTAGCATCTGTGCTATTATTTACTGATAAGTTTTCTTTAAACATAAGCCACCACTAAGTACTAATATTTATGAAACTGTGGCTTAGAAGACGTGCTTGTTATATCTAATAATTACATCAGTACTGAAAATTTCTCTGCTTGAGTAAACTATCATTCATATGTGGACCAGTAGCATAATTTAGGAAACTTGCCTTGATGCCATATTGTCCACTTTTTATTTTAATTTTACTTTTTTAAACTTTATATTTTATATCAGAGTATTGGAGAAGGAAATGGAAACCCACTCCAGTATTCTTGCCTGGAGAATCCCAGGGACGGGGGAGCCTGGTGGGCTGCCGTCTATGGGGTCGCACAGAGTCGGACACGACTGAAGCGACTTAGCAGCAGCAGCATACTTTAGGAAACTTGGAATATGTACATTCCATTATATATATATTACATCAGTATATATATATTACATCAGTATATATATATATATATATATATATATATATATATCGACTGAGTGACTGAACTGAACTGACTGATACTATTCATAAGATGTGAGATATATATATATATCTTTATTCATAGATATATATAATAGATATATATATATCTTTATTCATTCCTCTGTGGATAGATATTTAGGTCACGTCCATGTCTTGGCTATTGTAAACAGTATGGCAGTGAACACATATTTTCCATCAAGAAAAACTTTAGAAATAGATTTAAACTCACAGAAAATTTGTAAGAATAATATATGAATTTCTACATGCCCTTCACCACATATTGAAACATTTATCCTTCTCTCAAAATCATAAAAAGTAGTATTAATACAGTATTATATGGCTTCCAGAGTGGTTCAGTGGTAGATTCCACCTGTGTAGCAGGAGACCCAGGTTTGATCCCTGGGTCAAGAAGATCCCCTAGAGGAGGAAATGGCAACCCACCCCAGTATTCTTGCCTGGAATCCCATGGACAGAGGAGCCTGGGGGCCTATAGTCCATGGGGTTGAAAAGAGTTGGACACAACTCAGTGACTAAATGACAACAAGATTATTATCTAATCTATAACCCTTATTCAAATTCTGCCCCAATTTAAATTGTCCCCAAATGTTCATCAGATAGCATTTCCAAAGAGTCTGGTCAAGATCTAAACCAGCATCACATATTATATTTGGTTTTTGTGTTCCTTTAGTCTCGTTTCCTCTGCCTTTCTGAGCATCAACATCTCTGAGGTGTGCAGGCCTCTTGTTTGCTGGAAGACCCCTCAGTTCTGGCTTGTCTGATGTTTCCTCCGAGTTAGCTTTATGGTGTGCCTGTTTGGTTGGAACACCACAAAAATGATGCCAGGTCCTTCTCAGTGCCTTAATTTATTTTCAGTTACTGTCCTATCCCCGCTAAGAGGAATAAAGCCTCTTTAGAGACATGTCTGATTTCAAGGCTGGGCAAGGAAGTACAGATAAGCCTGGGACATTTTGCTGCTGATAAAATAAAGACATGCTTAAAAGGCTCCAGGAGCCAGTTGTAAGGGGCTACCTCTGCTCAAACATAGGACATTACAAATGAGCATTAAAATTACATCACAGTAGCGGATCAGTCACCCACTGAATAAAGTATCCATACTCAGTCAATGGGAGAGGTCTTCCCTAGAGTAAAATTGCAACTAATAAAAGTAAAAAAGAATGAAGAAGAAATAATAGACTCTAACTGATAGGTGTAGAGAAAGGAGTAACTGCCAACCAAAAAATTAGAAAAAAAAAATCACCATTTTGCAACCACGATAGTAATAATTGGTTCAGGCAAGGCTCCACCATGGATGCTAAAACTAGGGGGTAAAAGATTGCAGGACTTCATAGTGTCTCACCATATTGTCTTTTGTAACCAGATACATATTCTATTAGAAGTAACTTGAACCCGGAAATGTTCTACCTGAAAAGGAAGATTTCAGTCCTGCCAGACTCATCAAATCAGAATGTCTTGGATTAGAGTCCAAGAACCAGCCTTTTTATAAGCATATGACAACTGATGAAGTGGTTAGATAGCATCAGTGACTCAATGGACATGAATCTGAGCAAACTCTGGGAGATAGTGAAGGACAGGGAAGCTTGGCGTGCTGCAGTCCAGGGTGCTGCAAAGAGTCAGACACGACTTAGAAACTGTCACAACTGACTTTGGGGTGAGGAGAACTTCACCCTTGTTCTATTACTCTGTCCTGGGTGGGCTGATAGGTACCAGAATCACCAATATCATTTCCTTCTGATTTTGATCAGATTATTTCAGACCAGGGTGACATGCTGTGTTAACTGGGGCTCTGTGCTTGCTATAAAGCATCTTCCTTTTTTTTCCCCTGCCAATCCAGCAACCAAGAATTCAGGTTACAGTGTTCTATTTGCTATCTACGTGGCTTTAATTACGTTTTAACTAATTCCCTTTATCTTGTCATAGTTATTATGACCCTCCAAGTCATGTCACATTAATATGTGAAAACAGCTCGCTGGCATGTCAGCCAAGGAACAAAGCCATTATGACCTGTCTTGCTAAATTAAAGTGGGGAGATTGATCAACTTGCATTTTGTTATCGTCTTTGATAATTGATGCTAAAGGTAAGCAAAGGTATAAAGGAGACAGTGCATCTCAGTCTATTACCCTTGTTGAGAATCCAGCAGATAGAAGTATTGCAGACTCTTGAGGTTTACATACATCACCAGAGGGATGAAAAATGAGGTGGCAGATTTTACGGAAACTATTGAATTCATCTATTCCGACTCAAACTTTTAGGAGGGCTTAAGGCAGCAGAGAATGAGCAGCACAGACTTGGATAGAATCACTGACTCAATGGACACAAGTTTGTGTAAATTCTGGGAGATAGTGAAGGATGGAGGAACCTGGCGTGCTGCAGTCCATGGGGCTGCAAAGAGTCAGACACAATTTAGCAACTGAACAGTCTCTGTTGTGACCCTGTTTTCCCTAAATAGGAAGTTGGCACACATCTTCAGACAATGGATTTTTTTGTTCCCTCCCAGTTCATGAATTCATTTAAAAGAAGGGTTTTGTAAACAAAGGAAAATGCATTGATCCAGTTGCTTTTTATCGAAAAGAATGAAATGGAAACTCATATGGGAAAATCTGGGAAGTCACTGTAGGGGCAACTACGTTTTGGGTAAAGCAAGATGAGGTAGCTGGCAAAGACAGTGCGTGGTCCCCCTGCTGCTGCTGCTGCAAACTTGCTGACAACTCTGGGTGTGGTTAATGCAGGCACGCTCCAAGCCTCTTGCTGCGCAAACTCTCCAGTAACCTCACAGAGCAGGACTGCTAAGCCTCATTAAATCTTTCTGCTCATACATCTTTCGGTGCTTACTCAGCAAGCGGCCTGTGTGTGCAGTTTGAGAGACCCTTAATTTAAAAAATTCTCACTGATTGATCTTTATATCTAGCTATCACTAATTGAGGGCTTCCCTGGTGGCTCAGAGGTTAAAGTGTCTGCCTCCAATGTGGGAGACCCGGGTTTGATCCCTGGGTCGGGAAGATCCCCTGGAGAAGGAAATGGTAACCCACTCCAGTATTCTTGCCTGGAGAATCCCATGGGTGGAGAAGCCTGGTAGGCTACAGTCCACAGGGTCACAAAGAGTTGGACACGACTGAGGGACTTCACTCACTCACTCATCACTAATTGAGATCTGTGTTAGGCCATGTGCCAGGCTGAATCCTATACCCAACAGTAATTTAACCCAAATAGTAAGCTTAGAAGGTAAATACCACGTCCTTCTACGTGAGGAAGGTACCAAGCTCAAGGAAGTTCAGTAACTTAGAGGGAGAGTAAGGATTTGAACTCAGGTCTCTGATTTCCAAATCCATGGTGTCTGTTCCATTCCAGGGCTCTTACAAGACCCTCCCAAGAGTGATTCAGATGAGTCTTGGTCATGCTATCAATCTGTCTGTCTTGGCTTTCCAGCCAGTTGCCTCCCCGCTCTGTGAGCAGGACTTTATTCCGTGGCCCCTCCTGCGTCGGTTGTTGTTGTTTAGTCACTAAATCGTATCTGACTCTTTGAGACTCCATGGACTGCAGCACTCCAGGCTCCTCTCTCCTCCATTCTCTCCTGGCATTTGCTCAAATTCAGGTCCATTGAGCCAGTGATACTATCTAATCCTTAATATATCTCATCCTTAACCGCTCCCTTCTCCTTTTGCCTTCAATCTTTCCCTGCATAAGAAGCATCCATGATTCCTCCCTGTTTTGCTCCCAGGGCTCATTTATATTCTTATCATAACAAGCATCACACCTGATCAGTTCTGCACATTAAGTGCTTTTATTCACCGCTAGATTGTGGTGGTTCCATGAGGGCCGCAGCTGTGCCTCTGCTGGTCATGACTCTATTTTACGCATTGCATAGCACACAGTAGGTGCTCAGTGAACACGGAATAAGTGAATGTTGGACTGAACTCATCACTGGATTCCTGACACAGAGAGGAGTCTTTTCTTCAGATGCGAGTTTGCGCCTTTGTACCCATTACATCTTTTCTTTCTCTCCTACATTTTTGTCCTGTCAGAACGTTTGCCAGTGAAAGAGCCAAGGTTCGGAAGTAGCCTTTCTTGTTTCTCTATTCCCATCCTTTCTTCACCCTGCAGTGTGTTTGAAAGTGTAACGGAGGTGGCTGGCTGTGGCTCTATACAACCATCACATGGTTTTCCTTTTGTTCCTTACTTTCTATCCCTAACATTTATATTTTTAATTTTATTTATTTTTTTTCCTAGCACTAATTTTTAACTGGCTGCAGCACCGTAGCTGGAAAGCACCACCCTTGGAAAGTCCTGCTTACTCAGCTGAAAGCTGCAGCTGTTCTCATAAGCAATTTGACGTTTGGCACCTGAGATTGGCTCCCTCCTTCCAGCAAGACTGCAAGCTCAACAGAACGTAGGAAAGCGTGAAAAAGTTTCCAAGCCTTTTTCTCTTAATGCCGCAAAGAGCAAAGAGAGCAGCTCAGGTTGAGGCAGGATATTTGCTTCTGGACAAGAAGACCTGGCTCCCACACGCACAGTTTCATTTGGACTTCTTTTGAGGGAGTCCTAGGAATTAGGGATGCTTTGCCTGTCAAAGGCTATGAAGAAAAGACTAAGAGATGGTTTTGTTATGACTCCAACTGTCTGTCCTAAGCAGCCTGCTGGTGTTCTTTCCCTCCCACAAAGCTCTGGTTTGTTGTGTTTGCCAATTTCTGTGGTGTAAATTGGAGAAGGAAATGGCAACTCACCCCAGTATTCTTGCCTGGAGAATCCTAGGGACAAAGGAGCCTGGTGGGCTGCCATCTATGGGGTTGCACAGAGTTGGACACGACTGCAGCAACTTAGCAGCCCCAGCGACAGTGGTGTAAATACTCCAGTGGGGGCTAATTTCAAGCTAGCAACATGACGTCATTGACTGTATAATAGAGAGATGATGCACGTGACAGGGCGGTCTAAGCCATGATCAGATGACCTAGCATAGCACGGACTCTTTTGTTCCCACTAGTCCCTACATGGAGAAGGCAATGGCAACCCACTCCAGTACTCTTGCCTGGAAAATCCCGTCGACGGAGGAGCCTAGTAGGCTGCAGTCCATGGGGTCGTGAACAGTTGGACACGACTGAGCGACTTCACTTTGACTTTTCACTTTCATGCATCGGAGAAGGAAATGGCAACCCACTCCAGTGTTCTTGCCTGGAGAATCCCAGGGACGGGGGAGCCTGGTGGGCTGCTGTCCATGGGGTTGCACAGAGTCGGACACGACTGATGAGACTTAGCTGCAGCAGCAGCCCCTACATAGACACAGACTCTTTCATTCCCACTAGCTCCTACATGGACACAGACTCTTCCATTCCCACAAGCCCCTACATGGACACAGAGGTGGCTTAGGCCCGGAGCCAGTCCTGAGGCTTCCCATGGGAGATGATGGTGGGCAGTGAGGCCAAGGGCCAAGCTGGTGCCTGTGGCAGACACACAAGGGTTACGAGCTTGGGTGTACAAAGGTAAACATCCCGTACGGCGGGCCTGGGTGGGTGGTGCACTAGCTGTCAAGAGAGGGGTCTCAAACTCAAAAGTTGAGCACCAGAAGCAGATGGACTTGGAGAGGAAACACGGGTAGCATCATTGACCATCTGGTTGATCTTGAACATGCTACTGAAATTCTCCATGCTTCTGTTTCTTTAGCTCTAAAGTAGGGATATATAATAGCAATTCTTACTTTAAAGAGTTTTTGTGATGGATTATTATGATACATGTAACGTGCTTAGCGTGCTGTGTGGTGCAAGGCGAGTTTTCGATCTATACTCAGTTGATGTACACTCAGTTGTACATTCAGTTGCTCAGTCGTGTCCGACTCTTTGCGACCCCATGGTCTCCAGCATGCCAGGCTTTCCTGTCCATCGCCAACTCCTGGAGTTGTACAGAAGCTATTAAAACTAGGCTGGAGTGCATAGGAATGGGAGGGCCTTCCTGGGGAATTGTCTTGAACACCAGGAGGTACTTGAAAATCATTCTCAGGGGCTGGTGGTGGGGTTGTGTGGATCAGCTGACAACAAGTGTCAGTCCAGAGGTGAATTATTCACTGTAACTGTTGGTGAGAAGAAGCATCACAACATTTGTTTTTGCTAATTGGTAACGCTTTTTATTTAAGAAAGAAATCTCATTCTTTCCTTTGTGGCAGGTTGTGTAAACACATCTTTAAAGTGGGTTTAAGTAGCTCGTGAAAAACCAGAGTGCATTCTCATGCTGAAATTATGTCTAAAGAGAGATTGGAAACTGTATGTATGAAAAAGAAGAAGAGGTGACAAAGCTGTTGCACCTAACATCAGTTCTGAAGGCTTCCCTGGTAGCTCAGTTGGTAAAGAATCCGCCTGCAACACAGGAGACCCTGGTTCAATTTCTGGATCAGGACGATCCGCTGGAGAAGGGACAGGCTACCCACTCCAGGATTCTTGGCCTTCCCTTGTGGCTTAGCTGGTAAATAATCCACTTGCAATGCGGGAGACCTGAATTCGATCCCTGGGTTGGGAAGATCTCCTGATGAAGGGAAATGCTACCACCTCCAGTATCCTTGCCTGGAGAATTCCATGGACTGTATAGTCCATGGGGTCGCAAAGAGTCGGACACGACTGAGCGACTTTCACTTTAGAGAGGATGGCCATGTACAAGAGTGTAATCCATTACATAGCTAGCACTCATCACATGGCAGCTCTTCAAGCAAGACAGTCCTTTTTTTTTTTTTTTTTTTAATGTGAACCAGTTTTAGAGTCTTTACTGACTTTGTTACAATATTGATTCTTTTTTTTTTAAAGTGGGGGATTTTTGTTTGTTTGTTTTTGGTTGCGGTGGGTCTTCCTTTCTTTGCACGGGCTGTCTCCAGCTGTGGCCATATGGGCGGCCCTTGTCGTGGTGTGGGGGCTTCTTGTCGCAGTGGCGTCTCTTCTGGAGCACAGGCTCTAGACACATGGGCTTCAGTAGTTGCAGCCCTTGGGCTCAGTAGCTGTGGTACTCAGGTTTAGTTGCCCTGCAGCATGTGGGATCTTCCTGGACTAGGGTTTAAACCCACATCCCCTGCATTGGCAGGCAGATTCTTATCCACTGTACCACCAGGGAAGTCCTGCTTCTGTTCTATGTTTTTGAATTTTTTGACCTCGGGGTATGTGGGATCTTGGCTCCCTGACTAGGGATCGAACTCACACCTCCTGCATTAGAAGGTAAAGTCTTAACCACTGGACCACCACGGACATATATTTTCCAACTTTTGTTTCTGTTGGTCATTACGTTTCAGTAGATTACTTTAGTCACTGGGAGTCTGTAGCACAACTGCCACTAGTCGCTCTGATCTTCAGAGTCTGTAAACTTGAGAAAAGCAGCCGCTGAGAATTTGCTGGGCCTTTTCTACAAAGTGCACTGTGTCCTAATGTTGCTGTTGTTCAGTCGCTCAGTCGTGTCTGACTCTTTGTGACCCCATGGACTATACAGTACTATATAGCAGCACACCCGGCTTCCCTGCCCTTCTCCATCTCCTGGAGCTTGCCCAAACTCATGTCTGTTGAGTCGGTGATGCCATCCCACCATCTCATCCTCTGTCGTCCCCTTCTCCTCCTGCCTTCAGTCTTTCCCAGCATCAGGGTCTTTTCTAGTGAGTCAGTTCTTCACATCACGTGGCCAAAGTATTGGAGCTTCAGCTTTGGCGTAAGTCCTTCCAATGAATATTCAGGGTTGATTTCCTATAGGCCTGGGCTTATACTCCTGCCCTCAGTCTATTCCTCAAACAATATAAAAAGTAATGTTAAGCTTCTAAGCTTGGACTAGGTCATTTTGTGGCTTGAACTCTGAATGCCCTGGGAATTGAACCAAACTCTTCACCATGGACCACCCAGAGTCTGACTCTGACATCACTGCTGGGCTCTGTCCTGCCCGAGGTTCCATGATTCCTCTGTTCTGCCCCAGGGCCTTTGCACACAACCCTCCCTCAGCCTGGGATGATTGTCCCCTCTTCACAGAGGTGGCTCCTTCCCCACTCCATGGGCTCCTCAGCCTTGCTGGTTGGCAGTTCCCAGGGCAGATTCCAGCTCTACTGTCTCCCTCTCAGATTCTTTTTTGCTTCTCTAACGGGCTTTGGAAAAGGCTATACTGCATAAGAGGAGATCAGAAAACAGCTTTATTTTTCACCTACACAACTTCAAACCTGCCTGGGGAGGCTTCCCAGGGAGGACTCTGCAAGCAGATTCTACAGCTTTTATGATAAGTTTCGTGCCTTAAAATCATCTAGTTTTTAGGTAAGAAATAGCCCAGTCCAATTTAATGTCAAAGTTTCAGTTCCTCGTCCAGTTTTAGGCGTTCTCTGTCCTTCTAGGCTCAGGCTCGGCCTAAGGCCCTATTGACAAGAAGCAGACAGGCATCCTGTGGTTTGATCTTCTATTCCTCACCTCCTTCCTCTACTCCCCAGTGGACTGCTATGCTTGCTCTGGGTCAGGCTGAAGAGGGGGATGGGGAAGGAATGAGAGGTGTGAGAAGACCTTTTTGGGGAGCTGGTGCTGCTAGCAGTTCTGCCTTGATGGATACTTGCTGGCTCCTCCTCTGGACCAGACCTCCTGCTGGAGGACTCCCTTCTGCCCTCCTCTGCTCCAGGTGTGCCCCTGAGAATCCTGACCCCACAGCTCCTTCTCTGATGCTGTAGCACATATCATCTCTGTCTGCCAGGGTGGTCTCACTCCACTGAGTAGTCCTTTCAAGAGGAAGGCCAGGTGGCTTTGGCCCCCCTGGGAATGAACATCAAGTGTCTTGCCTGTGACACTCCAGAAGGACAGGCCCTCCCTTGGCTCTTCCATCACTGGCAGCTCCAGCCAGCCTCTCACCTTTGGATCCTTCGTCTGGTATCTGCTGTGGATGCTGGAAGTCTACCCCAGGCAGTCTGTCTTCACGCTCTGCTCTGGTGCCATAGCAACGCTTGGGACCAGAGTCCCTCATGCCCTGCCCGCAACTCTGCTCCTTCTCTCCAGGCTGGGGATGCAGGTGGACGGTGGTCACAGGACCACACCCTGGTTCGGCTGCCTCTTAGGACATGGCGACTGGGCGGTCTACTCCTCCCGTCTTTCGTTTGAGTTTGCAGGGATGTGGAGTGTGATTTCTTCATCACCTATTGTTCTCAGCCTGGGGCTTCAGCCCAGATTCTAAGATAACACCAGAAATTCCGTTTGATATTTTATTTCATCCCAGGTAATTATTTTATTCATTTATTTATGTTAGGAGCTCAGCAGAGCTGCAAAGAGTGCTGAGCTGCTAGGTATAGGAGCTGCAGATTAAAGCATCAAGGAGCCGGAATGAAGTAGAGGGGAGCGTGCTATGGTTGCGTAAGGGAGAGGAGAGGCTGAACCAGAGGGAGTGGAGACCCTCCCCCATCCTCCCACCTTGCAGTGGGTCCTGATGGAGGGTCTGGCAGATCAGCACAGATGTGGGGGGCATCTGGTAGTTGAGTGAGCTTTGAGTAAAAGGCTCCAGCAGTTTTATGGACCTGGGGTGGAGGAGGAGGGTGAGGAGGGCGAGGAGAGCTGAAAGTGGAAAAACACTGGGTACTCACAGTGGAAAAACTTGTCTCCAAGGTTTCCTTTCCCCCTCCCATATGGAGGTTTTGGCAGAGGTGCCTGAAGACCTCTGCCCAAAGCCTGGGAGAGAGAGACTTGGGAATGAAGGAGCCAGCTCAGACTTCACGTGTGAGGGGAGTGTGACCAGCCAGGGGAGTCCAGTCTTTGACCGCAGCCCCTCCGGAGCCTGCTGTGCACTGGCTGCTCCAAGCCTGGGGTTGGGGCCAGGGGGCACAGCTGGACACACAAAGAAGAACCTCTTGTGGCCTTTGTGGAGCTACGGTGTGTCAAAGATGAAGCCTGAGTCACAACGTCTCGCAGGACAGCCCAGTCTTAGCCTCCAAAAGTCTTTTATTCTCATTAAAGGAAGAAAAGATGACTGTGATCAAGGGGGCCAGGGGAGCCTTCAAAGGAGGGCATGGCTTGAGTTCATGGGTCCTTTCTGGATGGGATTTGGAGAGGTGGAACTCGGCAAGTGCCATTTGGCTCATAAACTTGACGTCAAGCTCACCTACACTTACTCAAGCATCTTTCTTGGTACCTCCACCTCCCTGCTCCCCAGCAGGAACACCCAGAGCAACCAGGATCTGCCTGTGCCTGCATGGCTCCCCCCAGCACCAAACTTGGAGGAAGAGGGGAGGGAGGTATTTAGGGGCCCTTTTATTTTTGGAGTGTACATTTTACTTCCTTGGGCTCTAGATCATTGCCTGTATTTTTCCCTCCAGATCATTTTTACTCTGTTTCATCCTCTGTCCGGAGAAGGAAAAGGCACCCCACTCCAGTACTCTTGCCTGGAAACTCCCATGGATGGAGGAGCCTGGTGGGCTGCAGTCCATGGGGTCGCTAAGAGTCAGACACGACTGAGCGACTTCCCTTTCACTTTTCACTTTCATGCATTGGAGAAGGACATGGCAACCCACTCCAGCGTTCTTGCCTGGAGAATCCCAGGGACGGGGAGCCTGGTGGGCTGCCGTCTCTGGGGTCGCACAGAGTCAGACACGACTGAGCGACTCAGCAGCAGCATGCTCTGTCACTGCTTTGTGCTTCCTTTGGATGTGAAGCTTCTGTTTATTGAACATGGATGAGAGTGCATTCAGGTTTGTACAAATGCACGAAGAAAGGAGACTTGCAAATGCACAGCAGTCATCACTATATTCTAGAAAGCTTTGATCCATACAGTTTGTAAAACTTAACCCTCCCATACATGACCCTAAAGGGTGGTAGTGAGGTTTGTGTTTCTTGTCTTTTAACCTTTTAGTCATTTGAGTAAAACCACAGAATCATGGAATCCCCATGTCTGAGAAGACCTTGTATGTATGTACGTATTTTATTGAAATATTGTTGATCGACAACGTCACGTGAGTTTCTGGTGTACAACAAAGTGATTCAGTTTCTGAACAGTATTAATATCTGCCAGACTTCTAATTTATCCCTCCCTGCCCCACCACCCTCTCTTTTGGTAATCAAACTAGTTTATCCTCCATAAGAGAAGACCTTTTAAATTCTACCATATGTTAAAGGCAAAATTTATCTCTTGGGGAGATGAGTCTATTTTGTTATTATTGTTGTTCAGTCACTAAGTCCTGTTCAACTCTTTGTAACCCATGGACTGCAGCACCTTGTCCTTCACTATAAACTTCTTGGAGTTAGCCCAAACTCATGTCCATTGAGTTGGTGATGCCATCCAACCATCTCATCCTCTGTTATCCCTTTCTCCTCCTGCCCTCAATCTTTCCCAGCACCAGGGTCTTTTTTATTGATTCACTCTTCACATCAGGCAGCCAGTTTTGGAGCTTCAACATCAGTCCTTCCAATGAATATTCAGGGTTGATTTCCTTTAGGATTGACTGGTTTGCTGTCCAAGGGACTCTTGAGAGTGTTTTCCAGCATCAGAGTTCAGAAGCATCAGTTCTTTGACACTCAGCCTTCTTTATGGTCCAACTCTCACGTCTATACATGACTACTGGAAAAACCATAACTTTGACTATATGGACCTTTGCCAGCAAAGTTGTGTCTCTGCTTTTTAATACACTGTCTAAGTTTGTCATAGTTTTTCTTGCAGGCAGCTGACTGAAGTCACTGCCCATAGTGATTTTGGAGCCCATTAAAGCAAAATCTATCACTGCTTTCACATTTCCCCCTTCTATTTGCATTGAAGTGATAGGACTGTATGCTGTGATTTCAGTTTTTGAATGTTAAATTTTAAGTCAGTTTTTCAATCTCTTCTTTCATCATCACCAAGAGGTTCTTTAGTTCCTCTTCACTTTCTGCCATTAGAGTGGTATCATCTGCATAGCTGAGGTTGTTGACATTTCTCCTGGCCATCTTGATTCCAGCTTATGATTCATCCAGCCTGGCATTTTGTGTGATGTAACTTATATACTCTGAATATAAGTTAAGTAAGCAGAGTGACAATATACAGCCTTGACATACTCCTTGACCAGTTTTGAGCCAGTCAGTTATTCCATGTCTGGTTCTAACTGTTGCTTCTTGACCCGCATACTGGTTTCTCAGGAGACAGATAAGGTGGTCTGGTATTCCCACCTTTTTAAGAGTTTTCTATAGTTTGTTGTGATCCACCCAGTAAAAGGCTTTCGTGTAGTCAATGAAGCTGAAGTAGATGTTTTTCTGGAACTCCTTTGCTTTTTCCATGATCCAATGAATGTGTGTGATAGTCTTTAGTATAACCACTGAAAGAATGATGGTATGTACATATGTATAAAATATATCTTATAAATAATATATTTAAATTATGCACACTTAGAATGTTTATATATTTTACACATATAAATATATATTTAACAAAGGAAGAAATTGAACACTTAATATATCCAAAAGGAAGCAGGAATTTAAAAGAAACAGAAAATATAACAGTATGATACAATTAACTCTGACTAGATCAGTATACATTAAGTGAAAGCTACTATTCCCACTGGGCTTCCCTGGTGGCTCAGAGGTTAAAGCGTCTGCCTGGAATGCAGGAGACCTAGGTTCGATTCCTGGGTCGGGAAGATCCCCTGGAGAAGGAAATGGCGACCCACTCCAGTACACTTGCCTGGTGAATCCCATGGAGTGAGGAGCCTGATAGGCTACAGTCCATGGGGTTCCAAAGAGTTGGACACAACTGAGCGACTTCACTTTCACTTTCACTATTCCCATTAGAAAGCAAAACTGATCAAACTGAGTAAAAAAAAGACTGACTCTTTTCAAACCTCCTGATTCTGAATAGCAGACAGCCATGGAAGAGTACTGTTTATAATGGCTAACATTACAACAGGTAATATCTCTGTAAACCTTTATAACTGCTTTGTCATTTACCCCTTGAGGTTGATCCTACTATTGTCATCTTCTTGTAGGTGAGGAAACAGAGACACACTTGCTTAATGTCACATGCCTAGTGCATGGCAGGATGAGGTCCTCTGACCCCAGGGCTCATGTTCTTATCAAGCTGCTAAAGCAGTTGAGATATTTGGACTGTTCTGTGTTTTATGGCATTTCTGGGAGTCTCAACTGATGGTATTTTTCCCACAAGTAATTGAATGATATTTTCAGAATGTACTTCCTTATATTTAGTTCAGATAATATATAAGAACCCCTGTTGTCCTTATATTTTTTTTTTTTTTACAAAATAACATTTTTTCTTTTTATTTTTTTTAATTGAAGGGTAATTGCTTTACAGAATTGTGTTGTTTTGTTTGCTGTCAAACCTCGACATGAACCAGCCATAGGTATACATATATCCCCTGCCTTTTGAACCTCCCTCCTGCCCCATCCCAGCCCTCTAGGTTGATGCAGAGCCCTTGTTTGAGTTTCCTGAGCCATACTGCAAATTCCCATTGGCCATCTATTGTACAGATGGTAATGTGAGTTTCCATGTTCCTCTTTCCATACACCTCACCCTCTCCAAAATAGCATTTATCACACTCAGAAGTCAACAAACCACCTGAGTAGTCCTGCTGCTCTGCGATAGGCTTGGCTGATCTTGGCTGGACTAGCTCATGGATCTGCAGTCAGCAGGAGGGTCAGTTGGTGGGTCATCTGGGAGCTCCAGTCCAGTGTGTCCTCAGGCAGCATATCTCTTGTCTGACTCTTCAGTCAAGCAGAGCACCCCACCCCATTCTCCTCGAGCAAGCTGGGATCCAAAAGAGCAAGTGGAAACACCCAAGTCCTCTTGGTGTCCAAAGGGCACGTCTTTATTTCTGCTGCATTAGCCAAAGTAAGTCACCAGCCTGGTTTCAAGGGTGGAGGGATAGACTTCATCTTTTTTGAAGAAGTGCTAAAATTTCACGTTTTCAAGAACCTGTTTACATGTTGAGGTTGAAAAGTAAAGTATTGAAAGCAGTCAGTCTAGCACACTAGCGTCTTGACGTAACAGCACTGACTCTTCTAAGTCAAAAGAACTTGACTCAAGCTGAGATGGCAGTGCTTGGTGAGCGGCGCTGAAGTGGCTGGCGGGCTCTCCCCTGCTGTGTCCTGTCCCCATGCTGCGCTTTTCACTCTGGATCCTTTGGTTACAAGTAACAGAAAAGGACTCTTCTTGCCTTAAGCAAAAGTGAAATTTGCCGAAAGGGCATGGAAAAGTTCATAGCATTGACTATCGGTTCAGAAAAGTGGGCTCAGAGGTCGAGGCATTTATGAAGGAGGGTGGGGTATAGAGGTGGCAGGAAGAGTGCAGCTGTCTAATTTGGAAGTTGCACTGGGATGTGTGAGCTTTGACCCTTCCTTCCTTCCTTTCTCTTCCTTTCTTTTTCCTTGCCTTTTTCTTTCCTTTTTCCGTCCTCCCTCTCTCCTCCCCTCCCTCTCTCCCTCTGTCCTTCCTTCTCTGTCTCTCTTTATTCAAGGTGCAAATTTCAGCACAGGAGCATTCAGCTGGCCTAAGTTCATCAGATTCCCTCCTCCATGGCTAGGGGAGCACAGGACCTTCCAAGTGGCATTCCTATAAGACATATTCAGTGGGGAATCATACCCCAGAGGTAACAAGGCACCGTTAACAACGGAAGGTGAAATAGATGCTGGGCAGCCAGAATAGCATATATCCAGTATATCCTTCCCTGGTGGCTCAGCTAGTAAAGAATCCGCCTGCAATGCAGGAGGCCTGGGGTTGATTCCTGGGTTGAGAAGATCCCCTGAAGAAGGGGACGTCTACCCACTCCAGTACTATGGCCTGGAGAATTCCATGGATAGAGGAGATTGGCAGGTTACAGTCCATGGGGGTGCAAAGAGTCAGACACAACAGAGTGACTGTCACTTCACTGTATCCTTAAAAAAATCCCAGTAGCTACTATGATTGCTTATTTTTTCAGGAAAAAAACAATGAACAATGGAAGAGTGTGTATATAGGGATGAAAAGACTAGGAAGATTTATAGAGTATAAGTAATTTTTTTTTAAATTGTGGACTGGCTGTTTCCATTTTTTTCTTCTGTAATTTTTTCCTAATAGTGTGCTTTTATGACTTTTTAAAATTAAAAGTAAACTTTATTTTTAGGATAAATGAAGTGAGGGAGGTGTGTCTCTCTTGATGGTCTGAGAACATAGTCACTGTGCATGAATGCTCAGTTGTGTCTGACTCTTTTCGACCCCATGGACTGTAGCCCGCCAGGTTCCTCTGTCCATGGGATTTTCCAGGCAAGAATGCTGGAGTGGGTTGCTATTTCTTTCTCCAGGGAGCCTTCCCAAGCCAGGGCCAGAAGCCTCATCTCCTATGTCTCCCGCACTGCAGGCAGATTCTTTACTACTTGAGCCATTGGGGAAGCCCATATTCATAGTTACTCTATGTTCATATCATATGTCTCTTTGTTAATATCATATTAATATTATATATATATTCCTTTTGAAATGCAACAATGATCTAATATATTAAACTTTAAACAGAAACAAAAAGGACAGCCAAAAAAAAAAAAAAATCCTACCCAATTTGGAAAGGGCTTATGCTTGTGAGTTGGGTCCAGAAGGAAGCAATTTCCCTCCATTTTCCACCAGTCCTTTTGCACATTGCCTTTTGTTTCACTAATAAGGTGTTTCATTATTTCTCTCACGTAAAGAGCCTGCGCTGTTAGGAGTTGCTGTCGAGGACTCTGGTTTGCCAAGATGCGTCATCTTGTGTTACCCATGAGACTTCTGAGGATGACTGGACCTGCGGGAAGAGGGGATCCTTTCTCAGAGTTTGGAAAAAGAAAAAAAAAAAAAAACCATTTGCCCTGCAGGGATGACAGAACACACTCTTTCCTAATAGTGGGTCGCTCACCTCTGCTGTGCTGGGGAGAGCCATCAGCCAATTTCAAGCCTGGGGCTGGGTCATCGGATACACTGTCTTCTCCCAACACTTCTCTGAGCTCTGTACCAGTTTTCATCATCAGCTGTCTCTGCTCCTGTGGACCAGAGGAAGAGAAGTTATGAGCTCTCTCCATCATTTGCCAATCTCTTAGGCCCTTCCTCCTTGGAAGTTTCCTTATCTGAGAATCCTTTTATCGCTTCCTCTCTGCGTTTCTTCTCCTCTCTCCACAACCTTTTCATCCCTGGAGAGTTCTGTCTGTGCCTCTGGGCCTCTCTCTTTCTATTTAGTTCTCGGAGCCCATTCAGGGATTCTATTTTAGTCCATCCATCTCTCCAGCGGACCTTGGTTGAAGCCGGGAGCGTGATCAGTCCCGGCGGCTGGAGGCGGCAGCTTTGGTTCCGCCCCACATCCGGGGATTTTTTCAGTTTCCCGTGATGCTCCAGGATAGCTGCCCACTCAGAGCTTACATGGTGCTGCCTCTGCTCCTGCCTAGGAGCCCTGCTTCCAAAACCCAGAGTAAAAAAGATAGGACATTTAGAAAAGATGAGTTTGTACTTTCTCAGCATTTCCTTAAAGCAGAGTTCTTGTGTGTGTGTGTGGTGTGTGCTCAGTTTTGTGAGACTCTTTGTGACCCCCATGGACTGTAGCCGGCAAGCCTCCTCTGTCCATGGGATTTCCCAGACAAGAATACTGGAGCGGGGTTGCCATTTCCTCCTCCAGGGGATCTTCCCTATCCAGGGATCAAACCTGGGTCTCCTGCATTGCAGGTGGATTCTCTACCACTGGGCCACCTGGGAAGGCCTTGGCAGAGCTGTGATGCTCTGTTAATTCCAGTGTGGGAACACAAAATGATCAGTGGGTTGTGCTGGATAGATCGAGCTGGAGATAAACTTTCCTTTGAGGCCTCTTGCTGCCCTGTGCCCCCTCCTAGCTCTACTCACTCTGTATTGATATGATCTGTTTAAAGGACTATGCTTTACCCACCAGCCAGAAGGCTCGGAGGACTCCTGTCTCCCAGGTCTGCTGGCTCCATAGGTGATCAACATGCATGCCTATTAAAGATCATTTTCTCCTCCTAAAAATTTGTCTTTAAGCTGAGCCATCCACTGAATATGTTCTGAGACGTTGGATGGTTTCAACGATTCCAGTTGAGAAGGGCCACCCTTGCGGGGAGGAAGCTGAAAAGGAAGAAGCAGGCTAGATGGAGGAGGGTAGAGGTGTGCAGCCCCAGGAGTCAGGACTGAGTGGATGCTGCTGAAATAGAATCAGAGGAAAGGGTCCCTTCAGTCTTCCCATCCTGGAGGACCTGCTTTCTTCAAATCTCCCACTTCCAAGAATAATAAAAGCAATAACCTCAATGATAATAGTGTTGAGTGATTGATACTGACATCACCTTGCACGAACTGTCTTAAATGTTGTACCCTCACTAACTCATTTTGTCCTTCTAATAATCCTAAAATTAAAATGCACATCCTGGTCTCACCACCCCCATTTCACAGATGCAGAAATGGAGGCTGAGAAACTTGCCTGAGGTCACAGTGCTAACAAATGGTGGACTGGGAATGGTGAGTCCAGGTAGGCAGCTCCAGGGCTTGGTCTTGTCAACACCACACTCTGTGGTGATTCCCAAAGGCTGATCTCCAGGGCAGACTTGTCTCCTGAGAGTCCACTGATTGCAGCCTGCATGGGACAGCTACATGCTAGGACACTGACGTCTCCTGTCTTTGCTCCTCCGAGGTCATCTAGAATGGTTCAGGGATGAAACTAAATGAGGGCCTGGGAAGATGGGGGATGGAAGGAAGGAAAGGGGAACCACCCCCCGCCCCCTCACTGACTTAAGCAAACCTGCTTTTATTCCTTCTCGCCTGAAGCAAATGGCACCTTCTCGCAACAGTTTAGGAATCAAACGGCCTGTGAATTTCCTGTGCCTCGTCTGTCCTCACTCCCTTGTCACCAGGACTTGTTCTTCTGGACTCTTAATCCTACCTGCACCTTTCCCTGGCAAAGACCGCCGCCACCCACCTTCGGGTCCCCTCAGTGCTCCCCAGGGCCCCTGCAGCGGTACACTGTTGGGTGTCCCAGCTAACGAGAGCAGGGTCTAATCCAGTGCTTCCCATATCATTAAAACAGAGGGTGCTAGTCCCTGCCTGATTCTGATTCACTGAGCTTGAGAATCTGCATTTCTAACAGGTTCTCAGGTGTTTGATACTGTTGGCTGTTCTTGGGGAATCACTGTGCTAACATACTATCTACATAGCCTTCAGAGAAAGCACCTCAAACCACGGACTCCCATGCTTTGAACCTGCCCTGAGTCTCCACCGCCCTCAGGAGAAAGTCCAGTCACTTAGCCAAGGCAACAGCCTACTACCTCTGCAGCTTCACCCTGCCCTGTGGGTTACTGGACTGATTCAGGGCAGAGCTGCTACTGGGACCACCCCTCCCTCCACCTCCCCAAGTCTGTGTGCTTTCCCACCCTTTCCCAAGCTCTGGGAACACAACTCATGACAGCTATTGTTCTTGTAGGATTAAAACTGATGGCTGCAGAGGCGCTGTTGGTGGCCGTGTCTGCATCTTCCCTTAGGTTCCTGAAGTCCCCTTGCCTGGCCTGGGGGCTACTATATTCCCACAGGCAGAATTTGCTCCTTGGTTTCCCCTCCCCTCTGCCCAGGCTGGGATGGCCCCTCTCTCTTCCTGGCCCCTTCGTCTTTGGATCTGACTTTACACGTGCACGTGGGGCCTCCTGAGACAAATTGCTAGCTTTGCCTTCCTGGACTCGTGCCTTCCTGTATCCTATTGCTCCGCAATCTTGACAGGATAGAACCTGCATCTTTGCAGGCTGGTCCCAGCCCCTTCCAGGGCGAAATCCCCTGCTAATTGCCAAGGAGATCATTCCTGTCACTGTCTCAGATGCTCTCTTGCTGCCAAACCAGGGAGGAGAAGGAAGGAGAAGGAAATGCTGAACTGGAGAGAAGACTCATGGAGTTTGAGAAGAAACTGCAGTCACAGCATCGTTTCCCAATTTGCTCCTATCTTAGGATCCACGTAAATATTCTACGCTTTGGAATGGATCTAAAGTGCCCAAAGAAACCTGGGTGACTTCATGGGTTAAATCCCTCCCCGCTTTCTCCAAGCCAGTGGGCAAGTCCTAGCATTTCCCCAGAGACTCTTGTTCCCTCTTTCATGGAATAAGAGCTCTGGAGTAATAAGCACTAAGGATTTGTCCTTAGAAGTCCTGACTCCTGTCACTATGGGAATGTTGCCTGTTCCTAATTAACCCTGACCTTGTTCTCTCTGTAACCTCAAGCTAAGCATGCGCAGTGAACTCAAAAATGCAGGATGCGTTACAGCAGGGTCAGAGGGAGAGAGTTCACTCTAAGGAAAATCCATTTGGGTTCAGCAACTATTTGTTGAGCCCCCTACTCTATGTCCATGTCCTGTGTGAGATTCTCCTGCAGATACACAGATTCTTCCTCAAAACCTGTCTTGCACCAAGATGTCCACATAAATAAGCAAGTAAACGAAACAGTGAGATAACGGGCTTTCATCAGTCGTCACAACCCTCCCTAACCAGTTGCTTGTTTTGTTTGTTTGTTTATTTTAATGGAATTTGCATGTTTGATTTAGTCTTTTTTTGGGGGGATGGGTGCAGAATCTTTGGTTTTCTCTGACCCTGCAATTAAAACATTTGCTTTCAGATTGAAGACATTTCACAAGCTGAAGTCTTTCTTAAATATCTTAACATGACTCAGGGAAAAGGCTCGAATAAGAGAATCCAGAATCTACCCACAGAGGCTCAACTCAGCCTGTTGTAAAGCTGGCTGCATGTGCGATTTTCTGCTGCAGGAATAGAGCTCCCGGGGGGAAGATGAGCAATCCCACGCTCTGGTGCCTCATTGATGGGCAGAGGGTCAAGGCTTACGAAGTCCTCTTCTCCTTGGGAGTCCTTCTTCTCCGCTCAAAGCATCTCCTGCAAATATAACAGTCAAGCAATCAGCTGCAAATGTAAATGAAACAAAAGACAACAGAACACTCTCCCTAAATCTTCCATCACCCGCCCCATTCTTCACCCAGGTCTCAGAATCCAAGGCCCTGATTCTCTTCCCTCCATCCTGTTCTATCCATCAGCCTTGCTGGCTCCTCCCACCGTGGGTTTGCTGAGGGCAGCTTCCCCATGCTATCTGCCCTGACTCTGTGTGCCAGACATCTGTTTGTTGTCTCTACCTTTTAACTCATAGATACTTCAAGTTTGAAGAAAGTCCAAAAGCTTGGAATTCTTGTTCACAACTTTTGGATTCCAATGGGAGTCAACTCTGGGAATTCAGGAGTGAGTTGTTCAGTAGAATTTAACCTTAATAAAGGATAAGACTTTCAGCCGGTTATTCTCTGCCTGTTAAATATTGCCACAATATAGCGGAGGAGCCTATTTTTCAAAACTTTCCCCATCAATGCCCTCTAGCTAGTTGCAGTTCAGTCACTAAGTCATGTCTGACTCTTTTTGACCCCATGGACTGCAGCACGCCAGGCTTCCCTGTCCTTCACCATCTCCCAGAGTTTGCTCATGTTCATCGAGTTGGTGATGCCATCCCACCATCTCACCTCCGTGACCCCCTTGTCCTCTAGCTAAGGTAAAGGGGAAAATGGGATTACGGGGAATATAGAATTTTGTATGGACCAGTGCATCGTACATGGTAGGCACTTAACATAAGTCAGTTCTCCTAGACACCGTCCTAAAGGGTGATCTCTCTACAGATTCTGAAGCAGAAATTCTAACCTCAGTCCATAAGTGTGGATGGAAGAGAACTTCATTATTTCCACTATTTCTAACTGAAATTTAGGGTGTCTTTTAATAGCATATGTGAGTAACAAATCACAGTAGCGTTAGTGACCCCCGTGCCTTCGTCACCAGAGATACTCTCATGTTCTGTTACAACCATGGCAGAGAGCCTGCGGCATCATGTACGCTTATTTGCTACTTCAATTAGGTGCACCATTTATTATTTAAGGCTTTCATAAAGAAGCACAAGCATTACTTAATCTCAAATTTGTGGCTTTTAATGTGTTGGCAACTGCATTTTTATATAATTGGTTTCTTTTGTACGCATATGCATTTTACTTTATGTATTTAAGAACTTTATTCCGAGAAGGGCTCTGTAGGATTCACCGGGCGACCTTCATCTTGGCTCAAAGCTGAAGGCTTCCCTTTCAGAACACATTCTTAGGCTCTTTATATGGGTTATATGTTTCTTGTTGATCCCTTCCTCTTTAATGTTGCTTAGGATGCTTAAATACCTCTTTTTCTTTCTTTCTCTGTCTCTCTCCACCCTCTTTCTCCAGATAAAAATAAAACACACACAGAAAAAGTTGCAAGGGATAGGAGAAAAATAACCATTGTTTAAGATGTCAGAATCTTGGTGAAATCTAAGAACTATTTACTTTTACGCATGTATGCTCAGTTGTCTAGTCATGTCCAACTCTTTGCAGCCCCGTGGACTGTAGCCCACCAGGCTTCTCTGTCCATGGGATTCTCCAGGCAAGAATACTGGAGTAGGTAGGCATTCCATTCTCCAGGGAATCTTCGTGACCCAGGGATCAAACTCACATCTCCTGCTTTGGCTGGCAGTTTCTTTACCACTACACCACCTGGGGTGTTCTTTATTTCTTAACATACTTGTAATCAAATGGTAGATTCTAATTTTGCAACAGGCTTCATTTTTTAAAAAGCTAGTGAAGCATCGTGTATCATCTTAGCTGAGGCACCCTCCTCCTTTAATTTGGTTGAAGATTGTGTTGTTCTTTGTTCTGAGTTATAGCTGACTACTTTGCCTTTTGAAATTAGTTCAAGATACTGTCCTTGGAATATATTTGGCCTCCTTTAGGTTCTCGTGCTGTTAGTTTAGATAAAGTTTTGGTTCTTGCATATTTAACCCAGACCACTGAGGATCATCCGGGCATATTTAACATCACTTTCATTCTAAGAGGATAAATTCTGGGGAGAATTGATATGGGAAATTTGAATCCATAATGGCTTAATTGGAGGGGTCATTAGGCTTTTGGATACATTGTCTGGTTCTGTCTCTCAGATAACCAGGCCCCAGGGCTCTGACATTATGGGAATTTAGGTCAGTCATTTGCATGGGGGATGGATATAAGGCATGCCTCTTCTGAAGCTTATCCACGGAATTCAGGCAAACACTGGATTGGTCCTCTACTGCAGGCTGAAGGAATACACATGTTCCAAATCCTCTGGAATCCATGGGATGGTTGGGAACAATCTTTGGAGACAGCTTCTCTAGTCCAATTATGGGTGGGAAATGTCAGTCTTAGTCTCTCAGGACCCACCCAGAGTGTCTTCCTTTTTCTCCCCTCTTCTCCCACATACCCTGTTGGCCATTTTCATCCTGTTGCATCTTTCTTTCAGCCTCTTCCTTCTCTCAGGATCTTGCTTTGAATTTGTGTTCTCAGTCTCTGCTCCGTCTGGTCCCACTGATGGGAATGGCTGGGGGACAGAGTGAGGGGCTTCATATCCTGCCCTGAGAACAAGGGAGAGGGCAGAAGTCCTCACCAAAGCCTGGCTTCAGAGCAAGGGAGCTGCTCTTTTTTTACTGACACAAATTTTTAAAATCTTATTTTTAAATTTTTGGCCATGGAATTGAACCCACGCGCCCCTGCAGCAGAAGCGCAGTCTTAACCATGGGACTACCAGGGAAGTCCCAGCATTTCACCTCTTGCCCTGTGAGAGTCAGCTCCTCTGTGCAGCATCTTCGAAAAGTTTGTGAGTCTTTCTCTTCTCTGAACTACAAAGCACAGTCCTCTCTCACAGGCTTAGTTGCTGGGGTAGCAGAGAAAAGATGATGGGAAGAGGGGAGAAGTGCCCACTCCACCACAGCGGAGAGCACGGATGGAGAACAGATGAGGGGGTGAGTAAGATTTCCTGCAGGAGGGCATGGCAATTCACTCCAGCATTCTTGCCTGGAAAATCCCATGGACAGAGGAGCCTGGCGGGCTACAGTCCATAGCGTCACATGGAGTCAGATGCTAGTGAAGCGACTTAGTGTGCTCATGCACACACACACACATGCACACACACACATGCACACACACACACGCACACACACACACAGTCAGACGTGGTCCCTTCTGCCACACAGCTTCTAGGCTGGTGGTGAATCAGTCATTCCAAGCAGATTGAATTTTACTAGGGCAGGAGTACAAGGGGCTTCGACATCTGTAAGGGGTGACCTAGGTTGGCGCGTGGTGTGAAAGTAAGGTTCAGGCTACAGTTTAAATGACAGGACAGAATGAACTAGATAGGAGTGAGTGGGGGGTGGGGTGGGGTAGAGGATGGGCCGGGGAGAGGACCACTCTCGGAGCAGAGAAAAGCATCATGAGAATCCTGAGGCTGAACGTGTGTGGCCCCCGCATGGGACAGCAAAGTGCTCGCTGGCCAGAGACCAGGAAATCACGGGGTGAGGCCAGGCCGGCGCCCCGGCCGCGTGATTCTCTCCGAGGAGTTTGAGCTGCTTCTGAAGCCGAGAGGAAACGATTGAAGAATTTTAAGTAGTCAAGTGACATGAATAGATTTGCACTTTAAAAGAAATCCATCTGGAATGAGAGTGGAGAAAAATTGGTGGATGGAAGGAAACAGGGCAAAGCAGAGGCCGTTGCTGTGAACTCAGAGTGAGAGGGTGAAATGAGGGGTGGTGGTGGGGAGAATGGGGGGCAGACAACAGAGGGGGTCCCCAGGTTCCATCCAGAGGACGCACTGGAGGCTACAGAGATGGAAGAGGAGTTTGTGCGAGGGATCTGTCTATGGGGTGTGTGCGTGCATGCTCAGTTGCGTCAGTCGTGTCTGTCTCTCTGCGATGCTATGGGGTGTAGCCCCTCAGGCTCCTCTGTCCATGGGATTCTGCAAGCAAGAAGAGTGAAGTGGGTTTGCCATGTCCTCTTCCAGGGGATCTTCCTGACCCAGGGATCGAACCCGTGTCTCTTACATCCACTTGCATTGGCAGGTGGGTTCTTTACCACTAGCGCCCCCTGGGAAGCCCCTGTCTATGGAGAGGTGGGGTCTGAAGATCCCAAGGTCTAGCCTGCACTGTGCCACTCCCAGCCAGCAACTGGTTAAAAAAAGGTCTTCTTGTGACGTGACGACTGCTCAGATGAAGAAGCAGACTCTGTCGGGGGTTAAATTATCAGCTCCATGTCAAGTAGTTGCAGATGGCTGATCAGGACTCACACCGAGGCAGAGGGACTCAGAAAGTCCACACCCTTCTCCATCCCCATAGTGTCTGGGGAGAAGCCCTCATCTGGGTGCACCCTCCCTTGCACCGTGGAGACTGACTCCTGATGTGTTGTGCTCAAGGAGCTGTGATTCCTTCTGTCCGAGTTGCTAGCACAGTTCTTCTCTTGCAGACTTAGTTTCTGGGGGTAGCAGGGGAAGAGGGATGGAACATGGAGAGACATGCCCACCCCACTAAAATGGACACCGTGGCCACCCTAGGGTTTGGAGAATGGAGAGGATCCAGCAAAGAAAAATTAGGAGTTGAGGGAATGTAGCAGGAGAGGTCAGTGGGGGAGAGATCTCACCCTGAGTCTAGAGGACCTTGACCCTTCCTTCTCCCCATTGACCCCTGTGATTGAACCACATGGCAGAATAGAAAGAGAACTTTGACTCCTGGTGGTCCAGGAGGGGAATTTAGCCACTACCTATTAGTTGCTCTGAGGTTTTCAGCCTTTATACAAACTTGCTGAACCTCAATGTTTTTACCTGTAAAATGGGGATAATAACTGCTCTATTAAGAGTTTTGAGGTAGATTGATAAAGAACATGTACTAAAAGAGCTGGTCAATACAACTGGCACATGGTCAGTATCACGGACCCTGGGTTCTCTCATTTCCAAAGTGACCATTACATTTATCATCCAATGGGGACATTTGTAAGACTGAAAGGAAATGTTCTAATAATTACACCAGGACAAGTGAAAACTGGGCCTGTCCCCGAACCCTGGGACAAACCAGCAGTCTGTTCAAACCCCCTCTTTCAGAAGCACTCATGTTGCTGTTCCGTCAGCTCTGCATGAGTCCAGACTTTTGCTCTCGGGCTGTCAGAACTCTTCACTCCTTCAGGTCATTCATTCGTTCGTTAAGCAAAATAATGCCAGGTCCGGTGGGAAGTGAAAAGGCGGCAGCAGCTGACAAAATCCAGTGCGTGGTCCTTCTCTTGGAGGAGCTCAAGGTTTGATGGAGGAGCCAGGCAGAGACCTCACCTTGTGATCATGGCAAGCTTGGCGTGACAGTGTTGTGTCTGGAGGTGGAACAAAAAGGCATGGAATCCAGGGTTGGATGAGATCCTTGGGTTCAGTGCATTTCCTTCATTTCATAGGCAAGGATGCTGAGGCCCAGAGAGGCAAACCAACTTGATTAAAGTCACCCAGCTAATTAGCGTTCCCATGGGAGACTAGAGCCCAACATTTTATTCCAGGCAGGACACCCAGGATACTGGTGACACAGCCAGCGTCTCTGGAGCCTTGGCCCCCAGACCTCCTCCCTGGGCTCCGCCCTGCACCCCCCCCCCATCTTGCCTCATATCAGGAGATCTGGATCATCTCTCATCTACATTCTGTTCCTCGTCACCATCTTCTTTTCCATGCATTTGGTTGGGTACCATGGAGGATGCTGACATGGGTCAAAGAGTCCTAGTTCTTAAGGGAGATGGATAAATAAATACCAAATTAAAAAAATAAAAGGCAGAAAGAAGAAATTGTTCATCAGTGGTAAAAGCAATGTGTAGTTTAAGGTGATTATCTCTGATGTTCAGTTACTAGGTCGTGTCCAACTCTTTGTGACGCCATGGTCTGCAGCCCGCCAGGCTTCCCTATCCTACACTATCCCCCGGACTTTGCTCAAATCATGTCCATTGAGTCAGTGATGCCATCCAACCAGTTCATCCTCTGTCACCCCCTTCTCCTCTTGCCCTCAATCTTTCCCAGCATCAGGGTCCTTCCAGTGAATATTCAGGGTTGATTTCCTTTAGGATTGACTGGTTTGATCTTGCAGTGCAGAGGACTCTCAAGAGTCTTCTCCAACACCACTATTCAAAAGCATAAATTCTCTGGCACTCAGCCTTCTTTATGGTCCAACTCTCACACCCATACATGACTACTGGAAAAACTGTAACTTTCACTATACAGACCTTTGTTGGCAAAGTGATGTCTCTGCTGTTTAATACACTGTCTAGGTTTGCCGTAGTTTTCCTTCCAGGGAGCATGCATCTTTTAATTTCATGGCTGCAGTCACCATCCAGTGGTTTCAGAGCCCAAGAAAATAAAATCTGTCACTGCTTCCACTTTTCTATTTGCCATGAAATGATGGGACCAGCTGCCATGATGTTAGTCTTTTGAATGTTGAGTTTCAAACCAGCTTTATCACTCTCCTCTTTCATCCTCATCAGGAGACTCATACTCACTGATAATTCAGTGCCTGCAACTTGCGAGCCAAACCAATCATAGTTGTTTGGATTTAGAGCTCATGACAAATTATTTGAGTTGGATGTTAAAGCTTCGTATTTCGGATGAGGAACTCAAGACTCATGGAGGTTACCTATTTATCTAAGTACATGCCAGGCGATACTTTGGCCACCTGATGTGAAGAACTGACTCATTGGAAAAGCCCCTGATGCTGGGAAAGATTGAAGGCAGGAGGAGAAGGGGACGACAGAGGATGAGGTGGTTGGATGGCATCACCGACTCGATGGACATGGGTTTGAGTGAACTCCGGGAGTTCATGATGGACAGGGAAGCCTGGTGTGCTGCAGCCCATGGAATCACAAAGAGTTGGACATGACTGAGTGACTGAACTGAACTGATGGCAAGCAGATGAACTATTTGATTCTAGACCTCTTTGCAGTAGGCAGAGGCCTCAGAGAAAAGTGGACGTGGAGTGGGAATGGTCTTTGCCACCAAGTGACCCGGATTTGAATCTTGCTGATGCTCCCTTCCAACCATGTGACCCTTTGTGTGTCACCACCTTTCAAAGCTTCAGTCCCCATGTCTTAGGCGTATTTACTGAGTGCGTCCCAGGTGCTCATTGCTTGTGCTCAGCCGCGTCAGTTGTGTCCAACTCTGTGCAACCCTATGGCGAGCAGCCGGCCAGGCTCCTCTGCCCACGGGATTCTCCAGGCAAGAATGCCGGAGTGGGTTGCCATTTCCTCCACCAGGGGGTCTTCCTGACCCAGGGATTGAATCCGTGTCTCCTGCATCTCCTGTGCTACAAGCAGACTCTTTACTAGGAAAGCCTTGGAATAGTATTAAAGGGATGTAACAACTGGTTGGCTTGGCACTGACCGGGAAAGATGGATACTATCTCTAAACAGTCAGGATGGCCATTCTGAGGACCAGCCTTGCCCATTTCCTTAGGCTGTTCTGAAAATCAAGTGAGATTGTACTTATAAATCATGTAGAACAGAGCTTAGCACCTTGGAGGCGCCCAGTAAATCTTGGAAAACCAGCAGGTTTAGGGGAGAACAGAACAGAGCTTAAAAAAGAGAGGTCAGAGAGGAGCGAGCGATGAAGTGGGATAGATTCTAAAGAAACTGGCGTTGGAATACAGCTCTACAAGAAGGTAGGGTTTAGGGCGCAACACATCCAGGTTTACATTTCCCGCTTAGTGACTGATTTTGTCCTGTGACCTTAGGCATACTGCTTAACCTCTTTGAGCTAGAACCTTCACATGTAAACAAGATTTTTAAAATACCTTCCTGTAGAGTGATTGCAATGACCATACATTATGGACTGAATGTTTGTGTCCCCTCAAAATTCATATGCTAAGATCCTGACCCCTGATGTAATAGCATTAAGAGGTGGGGGTCTTTGGGAGGTAATGAGATCATGAGTAAGAGGCAGGAAATACTCCCACCCCTCTCTGTCTCTCTCTCTCCTCGCCCCCACCTCTTTCTCTCTCTCTCTCTTTTGCTCTCTGCTCTCTCCACCATGTGAGTAAACATCGAGAAGATACCATTTGCAAACCAGGAAGAGGGCACTCATCAGATACCACATCAGCCAGCACCTTGATCTTGGGGTTCCCAACCTCTAGAACCATTAGAAATAAATGTTTACTGTTTAAATCACCCAGCAGCTAGAGCTAAGATGACATGTTAGTGATGCCTAGGAAGAGCCAGCACTCATGGCTTCACACAGTTTCATAGAAAATGACTTCTTTCACTATGGAGTGACTTACCACTTATTTACAAGGGGGGTTGATTTAATTGGGATCTTTGTTTTCTCTTCCCCACCAAATCTAGAAAAAAACAGATGGAAGTTTGAAATGGTGCTTGAAAATATCTTGATGTATCATAGTAATGTAGATTATTGTAGTACTAAGTATATTTTTCTTTAGTTTATTGTGCCGAAGATGGGGGGTGTTCAGCTGGTATTTTCTGTGTGCTATTATAAACCGAAACATGTGATGAGCTTAGACCAGGGAATGCACGCAGTGGCCATTAATTTGTTTGTTACTTAAAATGGTGCAGAGAAGAACAAAGGTCAGTTGGTGACATTAAGCTTCTACGTCTTCTGTTTCCCCCATGCTTCTGGTTGCCTAGCAAGGTGTGGGTGGGATGCGTGTACTCTGAGCTCCCAGGATGGTTAAAACTAGAGGAGACAGATTCTAGTGCAGGAGGTGAAGGGATGTAGGCAGCGGATCTTGGCTGAGTGGGAGTTTTGAAATTCAAGAGATTTCAGGTTGAATTCAGGCTCTGAAAATGTGTGTCCTTGGGCGGGTGGCTTTATAAATCCGAGTAACTGATCTAACCATGGCATGAGATGAGTGCTGGAGGGAAGGAAAGAATGGGGCACTACTGGAGAAAATGTGTTGCCTCAAAGGACCAAAACCGTGTCTACATCTCAGCATCAGGAGACTCGGATGGTAAAGAATCTGCCTGCAGTGCAGGAGATGCAGGTTCAATATAAAAACAAACCAGTGCTTAAAGAGAGAAAAAGATGAGGTCACAAGGAGTCAGACATGACTGAGCGACTATCACTTTCACAGAGGAAAGCAACCCTTTGTGCCGTCCAAGATGTCTGAGCTGGCTTAATCAGCTCGGATTTGAAACTGAGGTTTTCAGGCTCCAAAGCTGAAGTTCTAGGCTTCATTTTCCCGAACTATTTTATGCTTTATCATTTTGGCATGTTTATTTATGAGTTCCTTTACTACGGATGCCTTCATCCTTGCATGTCTAAATCTTACCAATCTTTTAAAACCAGCTCATAGGCTACCTTGTCCAAAAAAACCTCATCTTTTTCTCTCTTTAAGCACTGGTTTGTTTTTATAGTTTTGCTAGATTATAAGAATTAGCTTCCCTGCTAAGCAATAAATTCCCAGGTAAGCTCACCTCTGCGCCTCTTCCATAGCACTTAGGGTTGTGCAGTGCTCGTGATAGGTGGTCTATGCTTGTTTGTTGTGTTGCCTAATGTTTGCAGAGAGAAAGACTATTTGTTGCAAGGATTCAGGAAGCAAAGAAATGCAGCCTGAGAGGGGCCAGGAAGACAGTGAGAGTCTGGAAAGAAGGTTTAAGCACTGCCCATAGAAGTACTTGGTCATTAATGCTTCTTAGATTTCTCATTGCTGTAATGTTCAAAGAGGGAGATCATGTTTCCACAGGGTGATTCTGTTTGCTCTACTCTTTGTTTGTATCGTTGCCAAGGCCAAGTGGATCTCCATAAGATGTATTTCCGGATAACAAAGCCCTGCTTTGTTGTTGGCCTCTTACTGTGGTGATCAGAATCTTTCTATATTTTGCATAATTTGAAACGAAGCAGGTAGGAAGGGAGAGCAGAACCAGTCTAAGAAATATTTGCTATGGTTCTCTTAAGCTCTTTTTTGGAGGGGGTGTTATCATATGAACAAAATGATTAGAATTCGTGGTG
The DNA here is from genome assembly GCF_014754425.2 of Oryx dammah. Taxonomy (NCBI): domain Eukaryota; kingdom Metazoa; phylum Chordata; class Mammalia; order Artiodactyla; family Bovidae; genus Oryx; species Oryx dammah. The sequence goes on along the minus strand of NW_024070187.1, from coordinate 111,294,421 downwards.
AAAGGCCAGAATTAATAAAAGACAGCAGATTTGGGATGAAACTAAACCCAAGTGAGATGAATATTGAAAGTGAAAGTAAAACCCAAAGAGAGCTTATGTTATGTGGTGTGTATGTTGAGAATAATAGATTCAAGATGCATTACTCGGGGGCAGTTACTAACCCGTGACTTTATTTAATAAAAGCAGCCTTGTTTTTGCAGATACTCTCCTGTTTTTTTGTGCACGTTAGTTGCTCAGTCATGTCTGACTCTTTGTGATCCCATGGACTGTAGCCCACCAGAGTTCTCTCTCCATGGAACTCTCTAGGCAAGAATACTGCGTAGATTTCCATGCTCTCCTCCAGGGCATCTTCCCGACCCAGGCACTGAACCTGGGTCTCCTGCATTGCAGGCAGATTCTTTACCATCCAAGCCACCAAGGAAGCCCTTTGTGCACACACATTTCTGAAAACAGGGATGTGCTAACCTCAGATGTGTCAAAGGTACAAACACTCAGGTTAGTATGGGAGCTCCATTCGAGAATCTAAAACACTATCTTCACTTTTAGTCACCATCTTCAATAACATATTATTAACGATATTATGTACATAATCTTTCATTTCTTCTCCTTCACAGTTACTTGCATGTCTGGTTGACCCAAGCTAAGTTCATTCAGCATTGAATTGAAGCAAAGCTTTCTGTTTTGGGTATGCTTGAAGAACTCCATCTTAATTTAGATAGCAACGTATATGAGGCTTAAGTTTCCTATTGCTTGTGACAAGGCTTTTTTTTTTTTTTTTTAATTTTTACTTGACAATTCTGTATTGGTTTTGGCATAGATTGACATGAATCCACCACAGGTGTACATTTTCCAGTTTATCCTGATTTTTATTAAAAAGTAGGGACAAAATATAATAAAACAATGGTTTTTTAAATGAACAAACCATGAAACTCTTTTCACATAGAATTTTTCTTGGACCTTAGCCTGTAAAGCCCATAGAAATGGAACAATCTTGATGAGAATCAGGAGAGGGACACAAGGACATCAAAAACATTTGGTAAGCTTTGCAATATTATGCTTAGTCGTGTTCCAACTCTTTGTGACTCCATGGAGTGCAGCATGTCAGGCTCCTCTTTCCTTCACTGCCTCCCAGAGTTTGCTCAAATTTGTGTCCAAGCAGTTGGCAGTGCTATCTAGCCATCTCATCCTCTGCTGCCCCTTTCTCCTTTTGCTTTCAATCTTTCCCAGCATCAGGGTCTTTTCCAACAAGTTGGCTCTTCACATCAGGTAGTCAGAGTATTGGAGCTTCAGCTTGAGCAGTGGTCCTTCCAATGAATATTCAGGGTTGGTTTCCTTTAGGATTGACTGGTTTGATCCCCTTGCTGTCCAGGAGTCTTCTCTAACACCACAATTCAAAAGCATCAGTTCTTTGGCACTCAGCCTACTGTCCATGGCTAACATCCCAGAATTATAAAAGATGTTGGACTACCTTTGTTTCATTTATTTTCTATACTGATGGATTTTTACAAGATTGAACTCTGTACAATTGGCTGAGTATCAAGCTGAAAATATTGAGTTATGCTGTTGCTTTTTCTTCCACTGTAAGAAATGGCCATTTAAAGTAAAAGCTTAAACTGTCTTTTCTCTTTCCTTGTCTTCTCAAGTGTAACCTTACTGAGGATGGAAAGAAGCAGAAATGGAGTATGTTCTGCATATTACAGTAATTCAAACTAATAATGAGCCTGATCTTTTTCTGATAGCTGAGTTTTAATGCTGGGTCTCGTGAAATAAGAAAATAGGAGTCAAAGTATGATAGAAAGTTGACCAGCATTTTAGAATTTATTTAACATAATCTAACTAAAGCAGTGACAGTGAAAATTGAGATGAGGGGATAGGGTTTTGAGTTCTTTGGGACTTGACTGTTGGATGTGGGGGTCTCTAAAGGAGAAGGGGGAATCGGATAGAGAGTGAAATTTTATCTTGGGCATCTGGGTATAATCATGGAATCAGGAAGTGCTGGAGGAAGAGCAAAATTTAGGAAGAAAGTGTTGTGGCCTGTTTAAATGCCCCGTAAGCTTTGCGAAGAATCACATAAGATGTGTTCTATGAGCTCAGTGGCTGTCTCCCAAGGTTATGGTCATTGAAGTGGGGATGGTTTAGTCTTGGTGGAGTTTTCTGCTTGTCAAGTTGAATGTGGCACACCACCACAGTGTGCAAAGGCAAAACGGGCATGGATGTGGGTCCATGCATGCACACACACATTTAAAAATATTCACTGTGTGCCTACTCTGTGTCAGGCATTGTTCTGGTGCTGAGGAACAGCTTGGTGAAGCAATGCACAGGGGCCTTGCCCTCCTGGAACTCAGGCATCAGACAATAGACAAATAAATGCACAAGAGAAATACGAGACTGAGCTCTGCTCTGTGCTAAGACTGAAAGGTCTGCTGTTCTAGAGCATAATGAGCGCTCTCTTGGATTGGTTTTGTGGTCCCTGCTTCTGCTTATCTTTCAATAGTAATCTCTTCCCCCAGCCTAGCCTGTACTAGCTGGTACAACTTCAGTTTTCCTGGGATGCTTACCCTCTGGTCATCTTAAGGAATGTGACTCTTCTCTAGACTCCCCTTTAATATCAATCGTGGTCGTTTCTTCCTTTTTACTAGTGACTGGTTTCAGTAAAGCAGGTCCTGGCCAACGGGATTAAAGAGCTGCCAACTGTGGGACCTCTGGTAAAGGTTTTCCTACTAATAAAAGCCGCATGGAGGGAAATGCCTGTCTTCTTTACAGGACACCATTGTGTCCTCCTGCGACGGCTGGAGCAATTGCAATCCCCTTGTGATCCTGACAGTAGGATTGCTGACCAGCTGCAGATGGCAGAGTGAAAAGTTGGAAAGGACCTGGGTCTTTGCTAAAGTCCTAATGCTGTTGAAGATCCAATGTCAGAATTCTCCTTCCACTATGTTCTGTGTTGCATGAATTACCAAAGCTTTGTTCTGGCTGTTTCTAGTTGGGTCCTCCTTATTACTTGTTGCTGAAGGCATCCTGACTGGTGTGTGTAGGTCAGGGAGGACCTGTTGAGATGGCTGCTTGCAAGCTGCTGTATGAATGTCATGAAGGTGCCGGCTTACATAGAGAGCTGGGGAAAGAATGCACTCCAGGCAGCAGAATCAGCCAACTACAGATGCCCAAACATGGGAGCAAGCATGACATGTTTGGGGAAGAGAGAGGTCAGAGGAGTAGGACTCTGCCAACCTATTAATAAGAAAGGAGCTGAGATTCTTTTCAACTGTAGTAAAATAGAGAGGCTTGGATTTTAATCTAAATATGGTGGAAGTCATGGATGAAGTAGGTCCATCTCTTTTGTTTTTTCATCCCCTAACCCAGCACATAGCTGAACTAAATTCTAGCTTACAGGTTTTCGGTCTGATCAAAATAATTCCAATAATAGAAAGATCATTTGAAAGTGAATATTTCCCTCCAACGCTCCAGTGTAAAGAGGTAACCTTCTCCTTGACAACAGGCAGAGGGTTTTCTCACACTTCTTTTTATCAGAAACAACTTCAGAAACTAAGTTTACAGGTAAAGAAAGTCAGAAGCACTTGCAGAGCTGCAGAGATGATGACTCTTAATTAGCTGCATCAAATGACTCTTGGCATTCCTAATTTTCACCTTTTTGTAACAATTCAATTCATTCCAAGGTTTTACCAGAGTAGACAGGCATGAAATGAATTCTCCATGGTAGGTTACCAATGGCAAAGAAATTGTGAGCTTTGAAATGGCTGGGAGGAACCACGTGAGCTCTGGCACTTGCTTTCCTCTAAACTCTGTGAATTCTGTCAACATTAATTCTGTGAAGTATGTACGCTGCATTATTTGGGAGAAATGAACAATTTTATTTTCTCTAAGCTCTATCTGTATTGCCTCCTTTTCCTTAAGCCCCACTCACATCTCTGGTGGGTGTGTGGTGTGGTGGGTGAGAACTGGAAATCAGAATACCTGGACGCTGGTGGAGTCTGGAGGTGAGAAAAAGATAACGACTCGGGGAGGTTTAGCGGACTGTGTGTTCTCTGTGACTCAGTAGTGTGGGGAGCTGCCGTCGTCGTGTGTAATGAGCTTTCTCCTCGATTTCTTCTCCAGTGTTCTAGTAGGCCCCTCGTTTGCCAGACATGTGTTACGATTTGAGCTCTCCTGAAGAATCCAGTTTCCTCCCATTGGGTTTTATTTTTTTTTTATCTTCTTCTTCTTCTTCTTTTTTTTTTTTTTGTCCTCACCACCTGGCATGTGGGATCTTAGTTCCCCAACCAGTGATTGAACCGGGGCCACCTGCAGGGAAAGGGCCGAGTCTTAACCATGGACCACCAGGGAAGTCCCCATTCATTGTTGCTCAGGTGCAAAGTCCTGTCTGACTCTTTGCAACCCCAGGAACTGCTGGGGAAGATTGAGGACAGGGGTTGAAGGGGGTGACAGAAGATGAGATGGTTGGACGGCATCACCCACTCAGTGGACATGACTTTGAGCAAACTCCGGGAGATAATGGAGGACAGGGAGGTCTGGCCTGCTGCAGCCCACGGGGTGGCAAAGAGTCGGACACAACTGAGCGACTGAGCGAGAAGAGAACAGCCGCTGGGGGGCGACAGAAGCTCTCCTAACCCATCTCCTCTCACCAGCTCTTGGGCTGAGCCTGGCTCCCCGTTCCTTCTGTGTGCTCTGAATGTTCACCACCAGTAGACTCCTTACTGCGGTCTCGCTTCCACCTGAGTTGTACACTGATCCAGAGTCACTTGTATTCTCTCCAATGCTGTGTATGCACTGTTCCCTTGTTATCATAATCATATAGTTAAATGTTACATAAGCCAATACATTATGGATGTGAAAATAATAGAGCTGTTCCTATGAAAATCTAGTTGAATAATTTAGATATATGGGCTGCTTTAAAAAGAGGCTTCCCAGGTGGCTCTAGGGGTAAAGAACCTGCCTGCCATGCAGGAGACATAAGAGACATGGGTTCCATCCCTGGGTTGGGAAGATCCTTTGGAGAAGGGCATGGCAACCCACTCCAGTATTCTTGCCTGGAGAATCTCTTGGACACAGGAGCCTGGAGGGCTAGAGTCCATAGGGTCTCAAGGAGTGGGACACGACTGAAGTGACTTAGCACGCATGCACGCTTAAAAAGGAACTAGAGTCATTACCTTTCGACCTTTTGGCTAAGATCAAGTATAAAAGGAACTAGAGTCAAATTAGATATGATAAGATAACTATAAATATTGGGGGGGAAATTGTAACATCTAGAAGGGTTTTATAATCACATGGCTTTCCGAGTGCATTTAAATTCTCATTCTACTTTAAATAAAACAAACTTATCAGATATATTACTGGTGTGGTTATACAAGAAAGAATACACAGAATACCAAGCTGTGGACCAATAGTTACAGAAAAGGTCTTGACTCTACACCAGAAAATTGGCAGCACTGGAAGCTTAACAGCAACAAATGGATGATTTAAATGTAGAGAACAGCCATGGTACTCAGACAGTGGGCCCTGGAGGGCACAAGTTACCCCCTGATCAACTTGCTGTTTAAAAATCTACAGAGGAGCTAAAGTTACTTATCAATAGGAAAAATTTTGTTAGAGAATAACTCTCTGATAAGGTTGATAGAGTTCTAAGATGTTTTCTAGAAAGTCATGGTGCAAATGGTAATAGAACAAGCACTACGAAAATGCACAAAATTCAAACAATGATTTTCAGCAGCTGCTAGTAGCAATGCAGGTGGAATTCCAAATTCTGACTTTTTATTATGGGCAAAAGAAAAATCTCTGAGATTTAAGAGATATAAATTGGTTGTTTTTACAAGATAAGTACTCTTCACAAAAATCAGCACAGACAGACTGAATTATTCTATAAATTGATTTTTTTCCCCTATGAACATACACATTCCGTGAAGAAACACTTGAAGAAAATAGACACCTACAAAGTCTATGCTTTATCAATGTTTTTTAAATTACAGCTTTTGAGTCTTGGTGGGTTGTGAAATACATTTAGTGAGTGGGGAAAAGAATTTTTTTTTAAATAAAATGGAACAGAATAAAATAGAATAGAAAATAACAGTGTGAATTATAGGTTGTAAGGGCACGTCATGAAAATTTTTTATTATACATGTGTGTATGTGTGTGGCATGTGTGTATATGTGATATAAAATTTCTCGCTGTGATGTAAAATTTCTCTTACCTTTCATTTCTGGCCCTAACTTCGAAGACCTTTGGTCTAATATATGCTTCTTCATGTTTTAGTTATGAATAATGTAAAGAAAGTGATTTACATAAATGCCAGATTTTTATAACATGATGCAACTCCTTTGTTCCAAGTTATGGATCATAGGGTTATAAAATGTCTTAAAGATAAATTTGGGGTTTCATTTCGGAAATAAAAGACATGAAAGTATCTATAGACTATATGTAATCATTAAAAATCATTGACATTAAAGGAGATTTTGCTTCTCAGTTCAATATTGACTAAATCTCAAGAGACGAGAAAAATGTTGCCTGAGGTTGACAACATTGGAAAAATTCTGAACTACAAGAGGATAATTAAGAACACAGTTTAGTAGCTGACCCCAGACAAATTGGAGGGGCCAATGATTTATAGAAAGATGTTGTATAACAATGGACTAATGATTCCTATTTATTGCAATATATACTTAGCATCAGGGATGAAATCCTTCAGGTCATAACAGAAATAGACAAATCAAAAAATGAGGAAGACAGGGAAAAGGAAATATAATATCAGAGCCCAATCTTCTCAGCAAGCAGAAGCAAAAGTTGCCCTGGGTGGAATTCTGTTCTATTGAGCTGGTAGTCAACTGTGTTATGAAATGCACATGCTTCAAAAATATGTTTCAAGAAGCATGTTTCTTTTTCTAAACAACTTCCAGATAATAAACAGATGAATAGCTATATAGTCTAAATTAAAGCAAAATGTTAAAAGTTTACATGGATCATTTTTATGATTCTCTGCTTTAACTTCCCAGGTGGCTTAGTGGTAAAGTATCTGCCTATCAAGGCAGAAGACGCAGGACATACAGGTTCATTCCCTGAATCAGGAAGATCCCCTGGAGGAGGAAATGGCAACAACCTCCAATATTCTTGCCTGGAAAATTCCATGGATAGAAGGAGCCTCTTGGGCTGCAGTCCAGGGGGTCGCAAAGAGTCAGACATGATTGATCATGCATGCACACTTTAACTGACTTCCCACTTATGAAGCCATCACAGGTCTTGATGGTTTGCATAAGACTCTTGTTACTGCCTTCTGTTGCCAGCATTATCTTTCTGTCTTTCATGCCAGGAGCTGGTGTCAGTCAAGTAGGTCGTTTCTGAATTCAAACCTCCCGAGTTGGACTGTAGCTTGTCTGCCACCCACTAAAGAGACCCTGGGTTTATAGTTAAGCCTCTTGGGGCTTCAGTTCTCCCGTTGGAAGGATGGGGCTGAGATATCACTTGATTTCATCAGATTTAAACTCAGATAACATATGGAAAGCTCTTCCCTGGTGGCTCAGATGGTAAAGCGTCTGCCTGCAATGCAGGAGACCTGGGTTCGATCCCTGGGTTGGGAAGATCCCCTGGAGAAGGAAGTGGCAACCCACTCCAGTACTCTTGCCTGGAAAATTCCATGGACAGAGGAGCCTTGTAAACTACAGTCCACGGGGTCGCAAAGGGTCGGGCACGACTGGGAGACATCATTTCTAAGCATAGCATCAGATACACTGTGAAAGCTCAACGATGATGGTTTTCCCCTCTCTGATATCTTAGATTTACCCTAAACACAATTTGTTTCATCTTTAATTGTTTCAAAACATTTTTACGGGTATATTTCAGATGGCCTGCCATCAGTTCCTTTCAGTCGCTCACTCATGTTCAACCCTTTGGGTCCCCTGGATTGCCTGGCATAGCAATCTTTTTTATTGCTCCCCAAATCTTTAGGAGTTTTCTCAGAATAATAGCAGTTAAAATGATAACATCATTTATATATATATATATATATTTTTTTTTTTCTTTTGAACTTTTGTATTGGAGTATAGCTGATTGGCTGGAGAAGGAAATGACAACCCACTCCAGTATTCTTGCCTGGGAAATCCTGTGGACAGAGGAACCTGGTGGGCTACAGTCTGTGGGGTCACAAAGAGTAGGACACAACTGAGCGACTAAACAACAGCAACAAGAGCCGATTGGCAGTGTGGTGATAGTTTCAGGTAAGTGAAGGGACTCAGCCTTACGTATACATGTATCCATTCACTCCAAATACCCCTCCCATCCAGGCGGCCACGTAACATTGAGCAGAGTTCCCTCTGCTGTACAGTAGGTCCTTGTTGGTTATCCATTTTTAAATATAGCAGTGTGTACAGGACCATCACAAACTCCCTAACTGCCCCTTCCCCCCCGGCAACCACTAGCTTATATATTGATGGCACTTTATAACTTTTAAATTTGAAGTCAGTGGCCTAAGAGGCCTCTTTTCCAGATTTCATAGTTCAGGATTACAATAGTCAGAAAGATTAGTTTACCCACTCCAGGTCATGCAGCTGATGGACAGAAAGAGTAGACTGACCCAGGCTCTCCTGTGAGGGAGCCTGTTTCTAGCCAACCCTTGTGGTCACGTGCACAGTCCTTCGCCTGGGCCAGCAGTGGATTGTAACGCCTGGCCAAGATGCCTCTCTTGAGAACTTAGAAACTGGTCCAACTTGGAGGAATCTCATTAGCACTTTTCAAAACTTTACCCCAATCGCATTTTAAGTTGTATAATTTTTCTGGATCTGAATCTCGAATGGATGCTGCTTCTTGGTATCTCATTCGAGTGGAATTTTTCTCATAATATGATTCAAACTACATATAAAGAAAAAAAAAAACAAACCTAGAGGAAAAGGCAAAACAAAACCCCTTCAAATAAAAGGCATTTAAAGCGTCTCCTGCTCTTTGATTTATAAATATAATGGCAATGATTCACAAAGTTCGTTATCCAGTTCCTTCAAGACTCAAAGGTTCTTGCCATCTGGGGCTCATGACTGGTCTCTGCTCAGCTTCTCTATGCTGCCCCTTGCCTCTGTGTCTCCACAGCTGAAATAAATTAGTGGGCTTCTCTTATTGTTCATGCGCACGACAATTCCAGACTTTGAAAAATATATACATTAAAAAAAAGATCTCAGTAGCTTGAAGCTTTGCAATAGTTGTAATGTTTGGTGCTTTTTGTCTTGATTGTATTTTTAAATCACATCTAAAGCTCTTGGCTGGCATCAAATTATTCTACATTTTTGCTGTGTTATTCACTTTCCCCAGACTTCCTAGATTGTGAGAGCTTAATTTTATTCCCTTCTCCACTTTATTAGGCTTACAGTCACAGTGGCTCAGTGGGTAAAGCGTCTGCCTACAATGCAGGAGACCCGGGTTCGATCCCTGGGTTGGGAAGATCCCCTGGAGAAGGAAATGGCACCCCACTCCAGTACTCTTGCCTGGAAAATCCTATGGACCGAGAAGCCTGGTAGGCTACAGTCCATGGGGTCGCAAAGAGTCGGACATGACTGAGCGACTTTCCTTTCCTTTCCTATAGTCACCCTTAAAAGAATCAAGTTCTCATCTAGAAACAGCTTGCTGACTTCTTCCTAGAATCTGTGGTTTCTGAGAGAGCAGTGAACTGATTAAATAAAATATAAGTTCCGTTTTGAAATTTTTTCTTTGTCCAGCTCAGTTCCCATAATCCATATGTGAGTATATATTTAATTTGAAAAAAAATTGTTTTGATTTATTTTTCTTCAAACTATAGCATGAACCCCAGGTAGATCTGGGTTTGAACCCCCAGTTTCATCTTGTGTGTTTTTAGGGCCCTAGGAGGACAGCTGCTTCTAAGAAGAAGTTTCCCATGCCCTGCCCGGGGTTTAGGGTGGCCCGTGGCCCGCATTCCTTACTTGTGTTCTAGAATAATCCCTCACATATGGCCGTGCTGGGGAGTGGTGAGGGAAAGTCAGGGTCAAGACAAACACAAGGAGGAAGGCGTGGGAGGATTTGGAGAAGGTTATTTTTCTCCCCAACACATAATCGCTTTATACAAAGAAGCTACCAAGCAGGATTTGGGGATGCCTGAAGTCTGGAAGAGAGGTAGATAGAGCTTAAAGCTGAAGTCTTGATTTTCTAGAATAAAACTCCCCCAGATCTTCGAGACTTAGGCGATTTAGAGGCAGTGATCCATTTAGGATGCACTTATCTTCACTATGAGTGAACACCTGTCTTGGAAACACACAAAGCAGTCTTTTCTGGAAGATGAGCTCATTAGGACTTTTCCTGAAATGGTAGATCTGTGTGCATGCTCCGTCACCCAGTCGTGTCCAGCCCTCTGTGACCCCGTGGAGTGCAGTCCGCCAGGTTCCTCTGTCCATGGGATTCCCAGGCAAGAATATTGGATGGGCTGCCATGACCTCCTCCAGGGGATCTTCCCAACCCAGGGATCAAACTTGTGTCTCCTGCGTCTATTGCATTGACAGGTGGATTCTTTACCGCTGAACCACTTGGGAAGCCCATATACATGAAAGCGTGTGCTAAGCTGCTTCAGTTGTATCCGACTCTTTTCGACCCTACGGACTGTAGCCCACCAGGCTCCTCTGTCCATGGGATTCTCCAGGCAAGAGTACTGGAGTGGGTTGCCATGCCCTCCTCCAAGGCATCTTCTCTACCCAGGGATCAAACTTGCATCTCCTGTGTCTCCTGGATTAACAGGAGGATTCTTTACCACTGAGGCATCTGGGAAGCCCATAAACATATGTAGATACACATAAGCATTCAGAAGAGAATACATCAGCTTTAACAATACCTAATTTTAGGTTCTGAGATCATGAGTGATGTGTTTTAAAAAATCTTTTAAATTACCTGTATTTGATTTTTTTTAATGAACAGATATTATTTTTGCAATACAAATTAAAAAAAGAGAAAAAACACTGTGTCACTAACACATATTCTTCAAACACAGGACGATTTATTTCATTAATTATTGTTGGATATTAGGTGATTTCCAGTTTTTCCTCACTATAACAAAGTGACCTGCCCTTATTCAGGTAGAGTTTGTTTATTTGTTTTTTTGTTAGAAAGGCATCTTTGAATACTGAGTGGCTTATTGTGGCTATTTTTAATTTTGCTCTCGTCTTTCCTTTTCAATGCATTTTATTTATTAAAATTTTTTTAATTAATTAATTTTAATTGGAAGCCAATTACTTTACAATATTGTAGTGGTTTTTGCCATACATTGACATGAACCAGCCATGGGTGTACACGTGTTCCCTATCCTGAACCCCTCCTCCCTCCTCCCTCCCCACCCCATCCCTCTGGGTCATCCCAGTGCATCAGCCCTGAGCACCCTGTCTCATGCATTGAACCTGGACTGGCAATCTGTTTCACATATGATAATATACATGTTTCAATGTTATTCTCTCAAATTATCCCACCCTTGCCTTCTCCCACAGAGCCCAAAAGTCTGTTCTTTACATCTGTGTCTCTTTTGCTGTCTCGCATATAGGGTCATTGTTACCATCTTTCTAAATTCTATATATATGCATTAATATACTGTATTGCTGTTTTTCTTTCTGATTTACTTCTCTCTGTATAACAGGCTCCAGTTTCATCCATCTCATTAGAACTGATTCAAATGCATTATTTTTAATAGCTGAGTAATACTCCATTGTGTATATGTACCACAGCTTTCTTATCCATTCGTCTGCTGATAGACATCTAGGTTGCTTCCATGTCCTGGCTATTATAAACAGTGCTGCGATGAACATTGGGGTACACATGACTCTTTCAATTCTGGTTTCCTCGGTGTGTATGCCCAGCAGTGGGATTGCTGGGTCATATGGCAGTTCTATTTCCAGTTTTTTAAGGAATCTCCACACTGTTCTCCATAATGGCTGTACTAGTTTGCATTCCCACCAACAGTGGAAGAGGGTTCCCTTTTCTCCACACCCTGTCCAGCATTTATTGCTTGTAGACTTTTGGATCGCAGCCATTCTGACTGGCGTGAGATGGTACCTCATTGTGGTTTTGATTTGCACTACTCTGATAATGAGTGACGTTGAGCATCTTTTCCTGTGTTTGTTAGCCATCTGTATGTCTAATTTGGAGAAATGTCTATTTAGTTCTTCGGCCCATTTTTTGATTGGGTCACTTATTTTTCTGGAATTGAGCTGCATGAGCTGCTGCTTGTATATTTTTTAGATTAATTATTTGTCAGTTGCTTCATTTGCTATTATTTTCTCCCATTCCTTTTCAATGTATTTTAAAGGAAAGAATGTTCACATTCCCTCTTTTCTACCTCTTTATGAAATGCCCTTGTATTTCCAGAAAAGATTGAGCTCTAAGGCGAATTGGAATTCTGATTTTTCTGGACATTCATGAAATGAGATAATCATGCTAAACTGCAAATAGAATGCAGGTGCTGTTGCATGTTCTCTTCATTCTGAAGAAAAGAAGACAGTGCACAAAAACTAAAGGGAAAATATCCAAACTGAACAGGCTCTTTACAATATCAGATATTTTACATTTCCTCTTGATCATCAAAACAAAACCAAACTAAACCAGAAGGAACATTTCTTTACTGCACGTTTATTGTGCCAACACATTCCTTTATATTAAAAATGAAAAGACCTTAAAATACCCTAACAGATAGCAAAGCCTTAGAGAGCAAGTTTACATGCAGGGCTGGAGATATTCATTAAAATTGTAATTAGACTCACGATTAAATTCATTCACAGTAGAAACTTTGCTTGTAAGTGTTGCTACAGGAAGAAACCTCCAGTCTGAAAATTAGTTCAGCCGTCTGAGCGATTTTAATTATGCAGAGTTCATTATCGCTAGAGAAGGAAACCTTTATTGCGGCAACAGAATGAAGATCTTTTTTTTTGCCCTCTTTTTGGTTCCCTCAGTTCATATAAGGTGCATATTTTGATAACCAAACGTTTCTGTGGGCAGAGAAAAAGTGCACAGCCTAAGAGAAGTTATTAAACAGCCACACAATAGATAAGACACACGACGCCAGGCTCAGCATCTTCTTTTCAGCGTAAGTCGATGGCATCATTTTAAGGGAACGGCAAATGGACGGAAATGCATTTATTTCACATCGACTATGTGCAATCGTTTGTGACAGGCAGCTGCTTTTTTCCCTGGCCCCCCTTTTGTATTTCCATTTTATAGATGAGCAAACTGACAATCAGGGAAGGCTAGCGACTCCAGTAGAGAGGGGGGGCATGCTTGGTCTGCCTCTCTTCCCTCTCCTTAGGAAAAAGCAGCCCAATGCGGCCTTTCCCCCTGAGCTGCTCTCCCTCATTCAAGTGTGCACTCTCACGTGTTGTGCGCTTTCTTTTCTGCCGTCACTCAGTATCTTGGAAGATGCTTGCACCCCACCCGACCCTGCCTTGAACCAGTCAGTCTAAGTGGGACCAAGGGCAAAACTTTCTGCAGATCTGGCTCCATTTCCACCATTGGTCCAAAGCTCAGAGCCTGCAGAGCTGTTGAGCGCTGGTTCTAGCAGAAAGGTCCTGGATAAACATTTAGGAGATCGGATTTCTGCTTTCAGATCGCAGACCTACAAGCTGTGAGATTTGGGAAAAGCCATGGGGCCTCTCTGGAACTCCATTGCTTCTCTGTAAGATGAGCAGGAGATGGCCTTGATGATGTGGGATGCTCTCACAGCAGTGAGTTTCCAGGATGCCCTGAGGATCTCACTGAGTTTTCAAATCAACCAAGAAAGATGAGGCCCCCTGAACACTTGGCCTTGCTCTTCTCCAGACCCCAAAGCCACGCTGGGCATACAGAGCTTTAAAAATAACTAGAACCAATGTCAAACAGTAGAGAGAAGGATATAAGGAACACTTGCACACCCATCAGGCAGATTTCACAATTGTTTACATTTTCCCCATATTGATAGTATGTCTAACTTTGTCCTGAAATTTAAAGCAAATTACAGACATGATGTCATTTCAGCCATAAAAACATTTCTAAAAAATAAAGGCCATTTTTCTATATGTCACATGATTTTCACATTTAACACAAATGATAGTTTCTTCCAATCTACAAATAATGAATTCACGCTCAAATTTCTCCAGCTGTCCCCCAGATATTATTTACCTGGCTTGTTTAAAGCAGAATCTGATCCCTGTCTGTATGTACAACACGTTTCATTGTTACGTCTCAAGTCTCTTTTAATCTCATACATTCTCTCTCCATTTCTTTTAAGGCATTGACTTGAAGATTTCAGAGAAACTGAGGCTGCTGTCCTGCCAGACTATCTTTCTGAATTGTCTAACTGCTTCCACATGGTGTTAGGTTTCTTGTTCCTAAGTCCTGCATAAGCGGGAAATTAGATCTCCAGTGGTAACAAATTTGCCTGCCAGTGCAGGAGATGTGGATTCAATCCCTGGGTGGGGACAATCCCCTAGAGAAGGAAATGGCAATCCACTCCAGTATTCTTGCCTGAAAAAGTCCATGGACAGAGGAGCCTGGTGGGCTACAGTCCATGGGCTTGCAAAGAATCGAATATGACACCAACTAAACAATTAGTCATAGGCTAGGTCAGCTGGTTGCTGCTGTTTTTACTGTCACTCAAGAGATCCAACCAGTCCATTCTAAAGGAGATCAGCCCTGGGTATTCTTTGGAAGGAGTGATGCTGAAGCTGAAACTCCAGTACTTTGACCACCTCATGTGAAGCATTGACTCATTGGAAAAGACTCTGATGCTGGTAGGGATTTGGGGCAGGAGGAAAAGGGGACGACAGAGGATGAGATGGCTGGATGGCATCACTGACTCGATGGACATGAGTTTGGGTGAACTCCGGGAGTTGGTGATGGACAGGGAGGCCTGGCGTGCTGCGACTCATGGGGTCGCAGAGTTGGACACAACTGAGCAACTGAACTGAACTGAACTGAAGAGATATCTTTGAGAGTTATAGGCATCTTGTACTCTGCCTAGAAGGTACAAAAGATGTGAACATTTATGAACAACCACAGCTTGAGCCTTTGGTCAATGATGATATGAATTCCAACATTGTAGAGCTTCCACGTAATCACTAGAGGAGAAAGTGAAGAGCCCTCCAGAACGGTGCACAGGGAGGTTATCTTCAAGGGAAGACTCTACTTAACTGATGATATGTAAGCAAAAAATCGTTAGAGACACTTATCCTCTAATTAAAACAAAGCTACCATAAGATCGTATAATCCCACTCCTGGGCAGATATCTGGAACAAACCATAAATCGAAAAAGTACATGTACCACAACGTTCACTGCAGCACTCATTTACAAAAGCCAAGCCAAGGAAGCAACCCATGTCCATCAGCTGGTGGACTTATAAAGCTGTGGTATATATACAATGGAATAGTACTCATCCATAAAAATAATGCTATTTGCATGGATTACTTTAGATTATCATACTAAATGAAGTAAGCCAAAAACAAATATTATATGATATCACTTACATGTGGAATCAAAAAAAAATGATACAAATGAATTTGCATACAAAACAGTAACAAAAACACACACATAGGGAAAAAAAATCTATGATTACCAAAGGGGAAAGGGGAGGAGGATAAACGGGGAGTTTGGGATTAGCATGTACATGCTACCATATATAAGATACAATAGAAAAGCAACAAGGACTTATTGTATAGCACATAGAACTGTACTAAATATTTTGCAATGACCTATACAGGAAAATAATCTGAAAAAGAATATCTCTATCTATATAACTGAAGCACTTTGCTGTACACCTGAAACTAATACAATATTGCAAATCAACTATACGGCAGTGATTTAAAGAAAGAACACTTATCTTGAAGTATCTGGACTTCAGACCTCCAAATCTTAAATGGAGGACCTAGATATTCAACCCTGAGATGCACCCTGACCATCAGAAATAAAACAAGAAGACTTGCAAAGGGCAACTTTGATAAGAAGACTTATCAAAGGGCAACTTTGATAAAACCAAAGGCTCTTTGCAGGAGTGCTGCATGAGCCATACTTAGAGTTTTCTGGGGTGGTGTAATTTAGAGTTAGGCAGACCTGGGTTCCAACGTCAGGCTTCCCAGGTAGCTCAGCTGGTGAAGAATCTGCCTGCAATCCAGGAGACCCCGGTTTGATTCCTGGGTCAGGAAGTTCCCCTGGAGAAGGGATAGGCTATCTATTCCAGTGCCCTTGAGCCTCCCTGGTGACTCCGACAGTAAAGAATCCAACTACAATTTTGGAGACCTGGGTTCGACCCCTGGGTTGGGAAGATCCACTGGAGAAGGTCATGGCAACCCACTCCAGTATTTTCGCCTGGAGAATCCCCATGGACAGAGGAGCCTGGCAAGCTGCAGTCCATGGGGTCGCAAAAAGTGGGACTCAACTGAGCAAGTAAGCACAGCACAGCACAAGGGTCCCAGTATCAATCCCTACCTTTACCAGCTGAGTCAACTTATTAACCTTTCTAAAGCTCATGTGTCTCATTTGTACATAACTGGAGTCCCATGTGAGCTCAAGTTGGCACTCAGAGATGCCTTTGTGATCCACCAAACCCACAGGCCTGTCCTGCTAGGAATCACTTGACATGAGGAAGTTTGATCCAGGGGGAACGAGCAGAGGCTTATGTCTGCGTCTCAGTGTGGGGAGGGAAAGGTGAGGGTTCCCTGGAGCCTGTGTTAGATGGTGGCTTTTAAGTCTCAGGTCTAAAAAAAAAAAAAAAATTATCAGGTCTCAGGTCTCAGCCTGAAGATTGTGTCTAAACTGGAAGTGATGTTGGCTGGGAGCTGAGTATCTGCTCTCATTATGACCCTGAAGGTTTACTACTGGGGCCCAGGAGTCAAAGTGATTCACATAGTGGGTAGACCACTGTGGATCGTCCCCATACTCCTGTGGAGAGCTTAGCATGGCTGTGGTGAAGTGAGAACAGCAACGAACAAGGCCCACTTGGGCAGTTTAAGAGCTGATCACTTTGGGAGCTCCCCAGAGGAGATGCTTGGCAGAAATACCAGCTAACTCCCAAGTGGGAGCTAGTAGAGGGGGTTTGAGGGAAGTACTGACTTTGAATGCTTTCATAGGCTTCCTGGAGAGCCTGGAGCTTGAGAAGGATGCTGTGAGCTTAGGAAACACTCCAGCGTCTGAGAGAGGAGGCAACAAGGGTGCAGGTTGGCCTGCACGGTTTGCATTATAAATATAGTGGTTTGAGCCTATTTGCATTTATAGGCTTGTGTGATGTTCTTGCTGGGGGTAGATTTACAGGAGTTTGGCCAACTGCAGAGAACTGCTTTAGGATTAAATACAGCAAGGAAAGCATCTAGCCCAATACTTGGCACAAGGCAGCAGTTTTATAATCACGAGCTCCCTCATGTTTTATTTTTATTCCCATCTCCATGGAGATATATGAGGTCTTCTTTTGAGGTCTAACTATTTGGGTAAGTGTTACCATTGTTATGTTCCTATTTATTTATTTTGCCGAGTTTTCTGTGCAAGAACACATTTTTGTATTGTCCTTTTGAGCTCTTTTTGTTGTTCTTAGAAACAATGGCAGTAACAACTAAATATGGGTGGCCTTCCATTACAATCCCACAACTGTAAATGAAACTGGATTTTAAAAATATGTCCCGATTAAAGCAATTAACGTCTTCCTTGTCTTCTTGTTAATGCACACATGCCCAACGTGCATAATTTTCTCTCCCAGTCATGCAAGAGGCAAGGGTAATTTAGAAACAGTCATGCTGCCTTTGTACTGCTGTTGACAAAAGGCTCAGAGAAAAAAAAGTATAATACACCTTTGTTGAAAATAAACATGAATAAAGCCCTTAAGGCATACAAAGCAAGGTCTATAATTTGGTGCACATTTTTTAGCCTGAATAAATCATGCCTGTTATTTTCTTAGTGCCAAAGCAAGGAGAGGCTGCCCCTGGGATGGGATGACACTTTCTACCTGTTTCCAAAAGGCACTTGATGATGTTAGGAGGTAGTGCGCTCTGTGAGAAGGTCAGGCAGAAATCATCCAGTGAATATTCATGATTTGATGTTGTTGTTGAGTCACTAAGTCATGTCCAATTCTTTGTGACCCCAACTGCAGCATGCCAGGCTCCCCCGTTCTTCACTATCCATCTCCCAGAGTTTGCTCAAACTCATGTCCAATGAGTTGGTGATGCCATATAACCATCTCATCCTCTGTCTCTCCCTTCTCTTCCTGCCCTCAATCTTTCCCAGCATCAGGATCTTTTCCAATGAGTTGGCTCTTCGCATCAGGTGGCCAAAGTATTGGAGCTTCAGCTTCAGCAGCAGTCCTTCCCATGAATATTTAGGGTTGACTTTTTTAGGATTCACTGGTTTGATCACCTTGTGCCTCTCGAGAGTCTTCTCCAGCCACAGTTTGAAAACATCAATTCTTCAGTGCTCAGCCTTTTTTATAGTCCAACTCTCATATCTGTACATGACTACTGGAAAAACCATAGCTCTGACTATATATAGGCCTTTGTGGGCAAAATGATGTCTCTGCTTTTTAATATGCTGTCTAGCTGTGTTGCAGCTTTTCTCCCAAGGAGCAAGCTGCAGTCACAGTCCATGATGGGAAAGGGTAATTTCTTATGGATCTGAGCCCAGGTCCAGTCATTTGGCTTGAAGGATTCAGTTGACTCCTCTGAAGGTACATGACAAGTATAGTTTCTAAATTACAGTAAGAACTCCCTGTTTTATATTCTCTCATGTCTCAATCTCATCTAGCCCTGTCGGGTGAACCCCTGCTGCCCTTTAAATGCAGAAAATTCCATCCTTTCCCCCATCTGCATGGAGCTGACAACCCATCTCCCACGATGCTTCGGCGCTCGGTATGTACTTCTGTTAGGGCCCCAGTCGTGCATATTAGGGACTTTTGTTTCCATTCTTGTGTCCCTCACTGGAGAATTATGTCCTTGAAAGGAGAACCTCATTTTACTGTCATTTGATTCCCCAAAGTGAATTCTGTTCCTACCTGTGGAGTAATGTGTTTTGCACATTTGCTGAATTGAATCAGAATCTCAGGTTTGGAAGGAAACTTTCCCATCATTCTAGGAAGCATGGAACAGGAGAGCCAATGACATCTGTGGCCTGTTCACCCTTCATTTAGTCAATGGGGTTACAGGGCTGGTATAAGACCTCACAGCAAGTTGGTGGCAAACAGAGACTAGAATCCAGAAGGTCCCATAGCAGTCCAAGGACATAACACTCGGTGGAACACCTGCATGTTGTCAGTTTCTTTGAGAAAAAAAAATGTGCTGTATCTTCCAGTTAGTTGGCCTGGTTTCTTCACCATAAAACTCTCTTATAAAGTTCCAAAACTAAGTGATGGTATGCAGTGTTTCCCAAATATGTTTCCCCATGGAACCTTTTCCTCATACCATCTGACTCAACGGATGTTCCCCAAAACACACTTTGGGAAACACAGTTGCGGTAGGCAGAATAATGACCCCCTCCCCCAACCCAAATGTTCAAGTTACAACCCCCAGAACCTGTAAACATGCTATGTTACTGGACACAGGAGGAATTAAGGTGTTGGATGGAATTAAATTAGATAATCAGCTCACCTTAAAATAAGAAGATTTTCCTGGATTATCTGGATGGGCCCAGTATGTGTACATGTGCTAAATGGCTGAGTTATGTCCAACTCTTCGAGCCCCCATGAACTGTAGCCAACCAGGCTTCTCTGTCCATGAGATTCTCCAGGCAAGAATATTGGAGTGGATTGCCTTGCCCTACTCCAGGAGATCTTCCCAACCCAGGGGTCGAACCGGTATCTCTGCATTGGCAGGCAGATTCTTTACCACTGAGCCACTGGGGAGGCCCCTCATAAAGGAGAAAGAAAGTGGCAAAGGAGGGCAGAGTGTTGCAATGTGGGGAGTGCTCGGTGCATCACTGTGGGCTTTGAAAGTGGAGGAAGGGGCACAAGGCAAGGGAAGCAGGTGGCCTTTAAGCTGGGAAGGGCATGGAAGTGAACTGTCCCCTGGAGCAGGGCCCCCAGCCTCAGGGATCTAATGCCTGGTGAACTGAGGGGGAGCTGATGTAGTAAGAACAGGAGAAAAGCGCACGGTAAGGACAAGGGACCAGAATCATCCGGAAATGCTTCCCCCTCCTCCAGGCTGGGGAAAAATTGTTTCCTACGAAACCAGTCCCTGCTGCCAAAAAGGTTGGGGACTAGCGCCTGGGGGCCTGCAGAAAGGAAACGCAGCCCTTCCCATGTCCTGATTTTAGCCCAGTGAGGCCCCTGTCAGACTTCTGACCTCCAGAACTGTAATACATTTGTGTTGCTTTAAGCCACTAAGTTGGTGGTAATTTGTCACAGCAGTGAAAGACAATTCACACAATGGTTCTAGTGTCTCAAAATGCACATTTTACTGTGCTTCCACAGTTCAGTTCAGTCCCTCAGTCGTGTCCGACTCTTTGCGGCCCCATGGGCTGCAGCACTCCAGGCCTCCCTGTCCATCACCAACTCCCGGAACTTGCTCAAACTCATGTCCATCCAGTCAGTGATGCCATCCAACCATCTCATCCTCTGTTGTCCTATTCTCCTCCTGCCTTCAATCTTTCCCAGCATCAGGGTCTTTTCCAACGAGTTGGCTCTTTGCATCAGGTGGCCAAAGTATTGGAGTTTCAGCTTCAGCATCAGTCCTTCCAGTGAATGTTCAGGACTGATTTCCTTTAGGATTGACTGCTTTGATCTCCTTATAGTCCAGGGGACTCTCAAGAGTCTTCTCCAAAACCACAGTTCAAAAGTATCAATTCTTTGGTGCTCAGCTTTTTATAGTCCAACTCTCACATCCATACATGACTACTGGATAAACCATAGCTTTGACTAGATGGGCCTTTGTCAGCAAAGTAATGTCTCTGCTTTTTAATATGCTGTCTAGGTTGGTCATAGCTTTTCTTCCAAGGAGTGAGCATCTTTTAATTTCATGGGTGCAGTCACCATCTGCAGTGATTTTGGAGCCCAAGAAGGTAAAGTCTGCCTGGGCATTATCAACAATCGTGATTATATGCTTTGTATTCATGGCTCTGTGGTGACATGGAATGATTCTACTAAATGGTTGCAAGCTGACCCCTGAAAACCATTGTTTTTTTCTATTTTTATAACTTGTGCTGAGTTCTGCTCTTTAGAAGCCAGTCACTAAGTCCATTCCACATGCTCAGAGAGGAGATGACACACGACCTGGGTACCAGGAGGCAGGGATGATTGGGAGGTATTACGGAAGCTGCCTGATGTAGACAGAAAGGATTAGTGACTTCTTTTTTCTAAGACTTTACTTCTTCTTTTACCAATGATTTTGAAAGCCTCTTGAAGTTCTAGCACAGGTAAGGAACCATAAAATTTATCACCCAAGCCAAAAGTCTTCTGAGATAATGAAATGAAGGATGCTATAAATAACTATAGGCTTCCCTGGTGGCTCAGATGGTAAAGCATCTGCCCCCAGGGCAGGAGACCCAGGTTTGATCCCTGGGTTGGGAAGATTCCCTGGAGAAGGAAATGGCAACCCACTCCAGTATTCTTGCCTGGAAAATCCAACAGACAGAGGACCCTGGTAGTCTATAGTCCATGGGTTGCAAAGAGTCAGCCATGACTGAGTGACTTCACTCACTCATAAACAACTACAAGGGGCAACAAGTATAAAACAGACACAAACGGTCACCCCACACCCAGATATATGGTCACCCAGGCTAGGGTCGTCTTTCTGGGTGTCTTTCTCAGCCACACAATGCCAACATATAGCAAATACTTAATATATACCTGCATGGGGAACAGCAAAATGATTTGTAGATACACAAAATTGTCAGGTGGTGCTAGCAGTAAGGAGTCTGCCTGCCAGTGCAGAAGATGCAAGAGACTCAGGTTCAATCCCTGGGCCGTGAAGATCCCCTGGCGTAGGAAGTGGAAGCCACTCCAGTATTCTTGCCTGGAAAATTCTATGGACAGAGGAGCCTGGTGGGCTATATAGTCCATGGGGCCACAAAGAGCCGGACACGGCCGAGCGACTGAGCATAAAGTTACCTGGGCTCTAATTATTTGATTCTCAGGCATTGTTCATCATAGTCTAATTAGGGAGGCCAAGAAACCTTCTTATCATATTTAATGCTACTTTGCAATGAAAAACTAAATCTATGATGACACAGTGATGTCACCTTAGGAATCATGCCAACAGAAGGGTGTGTTGAATTACATAACCGTTGGCTCTGGCGTGTGGTCTCATAAACACAAGGCCATGTGGTGTGTGGTGAAGAGCGAGCTGGGTTTCTGGCACCAGAGACTCCTGGGCGCAAATCCTAACTCTGCAGGAGGTAACCAGAGGCAGATAACCTGACACTTCTAAACCTTAGCCTGCTTGTTTACAAATGGCAGTTAATTGGATGTGACAATATTAATAAAGCACATAGTACATTTATTCAACACATCAACAAATATTTGGGCATTTGCTATGTGCCAACTCGGAGTTCCCAGAAGCTAGAGTCCTAGAATAATCTTTTTTTTTTTTAATTTCAGTTTTATTGAGATACAATTGACATACAGCATTGTATCAGTTTAAGGTAGACAGCATAATGATTTGACTTGTATGTACTGTGAAATGGTGACCATGATGTTTAGTTAATTTCCATCACCTTGTGAAGATACAAAAAAAGAAAATATATAAAACATTTCCCCCTTGTGATGAGAACTTTCAGGGTTCTTTTCTTAATAACGTTCAAATACACCATAAAACAGTGTTAACTATAGTCATCGTGCTGTATATTACACATCTGCTGCTAAGTCGCTTCAGTCGTGTCTGACTCTGTGCGACCCCATAGACGGCAGCCCACCAGGCTCCCCCGTCCCTGGGATTCTCCAGGCAAGAACACTGGAGTGGGTTGCCATTTCCTTCTCCAATGCGTGAAAATGAAAAGTGAAAGTGAAGTTGCTCAGTCCTGTCTGACTCTTTGCGACCCTATGGACTGCATAGTGTTCACTTATAACTAGAAGTGTGTACCTTTTGACCACCTCCTTATAATTCCCCACCCTCAACCCTTACTAGAATATTTTTGATAGATATATGTATTGCTACACAATCTGGGGTTTACAAAAGTGTTCTTGACATACTATAATTCTTAAGCTTATAGTAATTTACATTTTAACAGTTAATGAAAATTTTAACAGCAACTGAAAATTTTAACCAATTTGAAACAAAACCAGTAGCTCATGGATGAAGACAATTGGTCCTTATAACTTACAGGGATTTCATTTACATAAGTTTTTCCTCTGATATATATGTTCTTTCTCTGGAAAGACTTATAAATTTTGTACTTAGATGGCATGGTAGAATAATAAATTCAAGTTTTCAGTAAATTAAAAATGCTGCCATAGCTAAAAAACAATTTTTGTAATCCTTTTATACATCTATTTACTAGTTATTAGCTCCTCATTATACATGAAAATAGAATTTTATACAATTTTGCTTCTCATAGACGAGTTAAATTTGAATTTCAGATACTTTTACTATAAGTATGTCCCATACAAGTTAAATTTGAATTTCAGATAATTTTTTACTCTAAGTATGTCTAAGATTTGGGACATATTGTATTTGTTATCGTTGTTGTTCAGTTGGCAGGTCGTGTCTTTTGTGACCCCATGGGCTATAGCCTGCCAGGCTCCTCTGTCCATGGGATTTTCTAGCCAAGAATCCTGGAGTGGGTTGCTATTTCTTTCTCCAGGGGATCTTCCCAAAGCAGGGATCAAACCCATGTCTCCTGCTTGGCAAGCAGATAGATCCTTTACCACTGAGCTGCCTGGGAAGCCTCAGAACATACTGTATTTAGAATAAAAATTATTCAATCAGTATTTATCTGAAATTAAATTTTAACTGGGTGGCCTGTTTTTTAATTTTCAGTTTTAATTTTAGTGGGTTTCCCTGGTGGCTCAGATGGTAAAGAACTTGCCTGCAATGCAGGAGACCTGGGTTCAATGCTTGGGTCAGGAAGATCCCCTGAGAAGGGAATGGCAATCCACTCCATATTCTTGCCTGGAGAATTCCATGGACAGAGGAGCCTGGCAGGCTGCAGTCCATGGAGTAGCAGAGTCGGACACAACTGAGTGACTACTACTTCACTTTTAATTTTAGTAAAAAATACACAATATAACTTAACCATTTTTACCATCTTTAAGTGTATAATTCAGAAATGTTAAGTATATTCACAATGTTGTACAACCAAACTGCAAACTTTTTCATACTGCAAAACTGAAACTGTATACCTATTAAGCAATAAACTTCCATTTCCTTCTCCTCCTTGCCTCTGGAAAATACCAGTCTTTCTGTTTGTATGAATTTGACTGCACCAGATATCTCATAGGGGATTCCCAGGTGGCACAGGGTTAAAGAATCCACCTGCCAATGCAGGACACACAAGAGACGTGAGTTTGATCCCTGGGTTAGGAAATCCCCTGGAGGAGGAAACAGCAACTCACTCCAGTATTCTTGCCTGGGAAATTCCCTGGATAGAGTCAATAGTCTATAGGGTCTCAAAGAGTCAGACAGGACTGAGCACATCCTGAGTATTAACTCCAGATAGTAGTGATTTAATAATAATTTAATAATGATTGTTCAATCTTTTCTCTGAT
The DNA here is from genome assembly GCF_014754425.2 of Oryx dammah. Classification (NCBI taxonomy): domain Eukaryota; kingdom Metazoa; phylum Chordata; class Mammalia; order Artiodactyla; family Bovidae; genus Oryx; species Oryx dammah. Next base: position 111,269,804 of record NW_024070187.1, on the reverse strand, counting down.
TCTGTAGATTATCTTTTCTCCTTATTAACTGAGTCCTTTGACACAAAAAAGTTTTGAATTTTGATGAGTTCCAGATGATCTATTTTTACTTTTATTGTCTGTGCTTTTTGGTGCCACTTCCAAGAAATCCTTGCAAAGTCTAACTAATATCATAACGATTTCCCCCTATGCTTTCTTCTAAGAGTCTTGTGCTTCAGCTCACACATTTATGTCCTTGATCCACTTTGAGTTAATTTTTTGTACATGGCACAAGGTTAGAGTCCAAATTAATTCTTTTGCATGTGAATATCCAGTTTTCTGTGTTAAAATGACTATTCTTTCTCCATTGAGTCTTGGCATCCTTGTTAAAGATTATTTAATTATATACAAAATGCTGTATTTCTTGGCTCCATTCTATTCCATTGGTATACATACTAGTCTTTATGCCAATACACACTGTTTTGATTACTATAGCTTCATAATAAGATTTGAAATTAGGAAGTGTGAGATCTCTAAATTTGTTCTCTCAGAAGACTATCTGTTATTTTCTTGAGACTCAATGTAAATTTTAGCATGAATTTTTTTATTTTTGCAGAAAATTTTCTATTCTGCAAAAATTCTACTTGAAAGTGACAGGCAGTCTATTAAATATGTAGATAGTTTTGTGTAGTGATATTTAATATTAAATCTTCCAATCCACAAGTGTGGGTGTCTTTCCATTTATTTGTGTCTTTTATAATTATTTCAGCAATGTTCTGCTGTTTTTAGTGTACAAGTCTTTCACCTCCTTGGTTAAATTTTATTCCTAGGAATTTTATTCTTTTTAGTGCTACTGTATATAAAATCATTTTCTTAATTTCCTTTCCAAATTGTTCATTGTCAGTGGATAGAAATAGAACTGACTTTTGTGTGTTGACTTTGTATCCAGCAGGTTTTTTTTTTTTTGTGTGTGGAATGTTTAGGATTTTCTACACATAAAATTAGGACCATCTGCAGAGATTGTTTTGCTTCTTTGTTACCAACTTGAATGCCTTTTATTTCCTTTTCTTGCCTAACAGCTCTGGCTAGGACTTCCAGTAGTATGTTGAGCACAAGTAGCAAAAAGGGCCTTCCTTATCTTATTCCTAATGTTAGAGAAAATGTTTTTATCTTTGTATGATGTTAGCTATGGATTTTTCATATACAGTCTTTATAACGTTGAGGTAGTTTCCTTCTATTCCTAGCTTGCTGAGTGTTTTTCAATGATGGAAAAAGTTGAATTTTGTTCAATGATTTTCTGCTCAGTTGAGGTGATCAAGTGTCTCCCCTTTTATTCTGTTAATATGGTGTATTACATTGATTAATTTTATACATTGAACTATCTTTGCATTCCAGTAGTAAACCCCATTTAATCATGTGTAAAATCCCTGTAATGTGCTATTCAATATGATTTACCAGTATTTTGTTGAGTAATTTTGCTTACTTAGCTTATATGCAGAGTACATCATGAGAAACGCTGGGCTGGATGAAACACAGGCTGGAATCAAGATTGCCCAGGGAAATATCAATTATCTCAGTTATGCAGATGACACCACCCTTATGGCAGAAAGCAAAGAACTAAAGAGCCTCTTGATGAAACTGAAAGAGGAGAGTGAAAAAGTTGGCTTAAAGCTCAACATTCAGAAAACTAAGATCAAGGCATCTTGTCCCATCACTTCATGGCAAATAGATGGGGAAACAGTGACAGACTTTATTCTTTTGGGCTCCAAAATCATTGCAGATGGTGACTGCAGCCATGAAATTAAAAGACACTTACTCCTTAGAAGGAAAGTTATGACCAACCTAGACAGCATATTAAAAAGCAGAGACATTACTTTGCCAACAAAGGTCCATCTAGTCAAAGCTATGGTTTATCCAGTCGTCATGTATGGATGTGAGAGTTGGACTATTAAGAAAGCTGAGCACCAAAGAATTTATGCTTTTGAACTGTGGTGTTGGAGAAGACTCTTGAGAGTCCCTTGGAATGCAAGGAGATCAAGCCAGTCAATCCTAAAGAAATCAGTCCTGAATATTCATTGGAAGGACTGATGTTGAAGCTGAAACTCTAATATTTTGGCCACCTGATGCAAAGAACTGCCTCCTTGGAAAAGACCCTGATGCTGGGAAAGATTGAAGGTGGGAGGAAAAGGGGACGACAGAGGATGAGATGGTTGGATGGCATCACTGACTCAATGGACATGAGTTTGAGTAAACTCCTTGAGTTGGTGATGGACAGGGAGGTCTGCCATGCTGCATTCAGTCCATGGGGTCACAAACAGTCGGACATGATTGAGCAACTAAACTGAACTGAACTGAATTTTGCATTAATACTCATCAGGGATATTGGTCTTCTTCTTCTTTTTTTTTCTTGTAGTATCTTTGATTTTAGTATCAGGTTATTGCTGGCCTGAAAGAGTGAGTTTGGAAGCATTTCCCCCTCTTCAATTTTCTGTAAGAGTTTGAGGAGAATTGATGTTAATTTTTCTTTAAATGTTTAGTAGAATTCACTAGTGAAACCATATGGTCCTGGGCTTTCTTTGTTGGGAGGTATTTGATTACTAGTTCAATCTCCTTACTAGTTATATGTTTATTCAGATTTTCTATGTCTTCATAATTCAGTCTGATAGATGTATTTTTAGGACTTTGTCCATTTCATTTAGATCATCAGCATTGTTGAAGTACAATTGTTCATGGCATTCTTTTATAATGCTCTTATTTTAGTAAAATTTGTTGAGAGCTGCCTTCTTTCATTTCTGATTTGAGTCTTTTCTCTTTTTCTATTAATTTAGCCAAAGTTTTGTCCATTTTGTTAATCTTCTGAAAGAATCAGCTATTGTTTTTTCTGATTTTCTTTACTGTTTCCCTATTTTCTGTTCCATTAATTTCTGCTGTAATCTTTATTATTTCCTTCCTCCTGTTAGCTTTGGATTTAGTTAGCTCTTTTTTTTCCCCCTAGTTTTGATTTTCAATTTAATGTACACATTTATAGCTATAAATTTTCCTCTTAGCACTGCTTTGGGTGTCATGAATTTTTATTTGTTAAGTGCAGAAACACTACTTATAAAAGTTTTGTGACTTTTGACTTACATCTTCTTTCATGCCTTCCCGCTTTCCCACTCTGGTGAAACCAGCTGCCACGCTGTGAGCTGCTCTCTAGAGGTCAAGAAAAAAAGCAACAGCGATCTTAGGCCAACAATTTTTTTTAAAATTTATTTATTTTTTATTTTCCTTTACAATTCTGTATTGTTTTTTCCATATATTGACATGAATCCACCACGGGTGTACATGCATTCCCAAACCTGAACCCCCCTCCCACCCCCCCTCCCCACAACATCTCTCTGGGTCATCCCCACATACCAGCCCCAAGCGTGCCATATCCTGCATCGGACATAGACTGGCAATTCGATTCTTACATGATATTATACATGTTTCAATACCATTCTCCCAAGTCATCTCACCCTCTCCCTCTCCCACTGAGTCCAAAAGTCCGTTATACACATCTGTGTCTTTTTTGCTGTCCTGCATACAGGGTCATCATTGCCATCTTTCTAAATTCCATATATATGTGTTAGTATACTGTATTGGTGTTTTTCTTTCTGGCTTACTTCACTCTGTATAATCGGCTCCAGTTTCATCCATCTCATCAGAACTGATTCAAATGTGTTCTTTTTAACGGCTGAGTAATACTCCATTGTGTATATGTACCACTGCTTTCTTATCCATTCATCTGCTGATGGACATCTAGGTTGTTTCCATGTCCTGGCTATTATAAACAATGCTGCGATGAACATTGGGGTACATGTGTCTCTTTCAATTCTGGTTTCCTCAGTGTGTATGCCCAGTAGTGGGATTGCTGGGTCATAAGGTAGTTCTATTTGCAATTTTTTAAGGAATCTCCACACTGTTCTCCATAGTGGCTGTACTAGTTTGCATTCCCACCAACAGTGTAGGAGGGTTCCCTTCTCTCCACACCCTCTCCAGCATTTATTGCTTGCAGATTTTTGGATCGCAGACGTTCTGACTGGTGTGAAGTGGTACCTCATTGTAGTTTTGATTTGCATTTCTCTAATAATGAGTGATGTTGAGCATCTTTTCATGTGTTTGTTAGCCATCCGTATGTCTTCTTTGGAGAAATGTCTATTTAGTTCTTTGGCCCATTTTTTGATTGGATCGTTTATTTTTCTGGAATTGAGCTGCAGGAGTTGCTTGTATATTTTTGAGATTAGTTGTTTGTCAGTTGCTTCATTTGCTATTATTTTCTCCCATTCGGAAGGCTGTCTTTTCAGTTTGCTTATGTTTTCCTTTGTTGTGCAGAAGCTTTTAATTTTAATTAGGTCCCATTGGTTTATTTTTGCTTTTATTTCCAGAATTCTGGGAGGTGGATCATAGAGGATCCTGCTGTGGTTTATGTCGGAGAGTGTTTTGCCTATGTTCTCCTCTAGGAGTTTTATAGTTTCTGGTCTTACGTTTAGATCTTTAATCCATTTTGAGTTTATCTTTGTGTGCGGTGTTAGAAAGTGATCTAGTTTCATTCTTTTACAAGTGGTTGACCAGTTTTCCCAGCACCACTTGTTAAAGAGATTGTCTTTACTCCATTGTATATTCTTGCCTCCTTTGTCAAAGATAAGGTGTCCATATGTGTGTGGATTTAATCTCTGGGCTTTCTATTTTGTTCCATTGATCTATATTTCTGTCTTTGTGCCAGTACCATACTGTCTTGATGACTGTGGCTTTGTAGTAGAGCCTGAAGTCAGGCAGGTTGATTCCTCCAGTTCCATTTTTCTTTCTCAAGATTGCTTTGGCTATTCGTGGTTTTTTGTATTTCCATACAAATCTTGAAATTATTTGTTCTAGTTCTGTGAAAAATATCGCTGGAAGCTTGATAGGGATTGCATTGAATTTGTAAATTGCTTTGGGTAGTATACTCATTTTCACTATATTGATTCTTCCGATCCATGAGCATGGTATATTTCTCCATCTATTAGTGTCCTCTTTGATTTCTTTCATCAGCGTTTTATAGTTTTCTATATATAGGTCTTTAGTTTCTTTAGGTAGATATATTCCTAAGTATTTTATTCTTTTTGTTGCAATGGTGAATGGAATTGTTTCCTTAATTTCTTTTTCTACTTTCTCATTATTAGTGTATAGGAATGCAAGGGATTTCTGTGTGTCGATTTTATATCCTGCAACTTTACTGTATTCATTAATTAGCTCTAGTAATTTTCTGGTAGAGTCTTTAGGGTTTTCTATGTAGAGGATCATGTCATCTGCAAACAGTGAGAGTTTTACTTCTTCTTTTCCAATTTGGATTCCTTTTATTTCTTTTTCTGCTCTGATTGCTGTGGCTAAAACTTCCAGAACTATGTTGAATAGTAGCGGTGAAAGTAGGCACCCTTGTCTTGTTTCTGACTTTAGGGGAAATGCTTTCAATTTTTCACCATTGAGGATAATGTTTGCTGTGGGTTTGTCATATATAGCTTTTATTATGTTGAGGTATGTTCCTTCTATTCCTGCTTTCTGGAGAGTTTTGATCATAAATGGATGTTGAATTTTGTCAAAGGCCTTCTCTGCATCTATTGAGATAATCATAGGGCTTTTATTTTTCAACTTGTTAATGTGGTGAATTACATTGATTGATTTGCGGATGTTGAAGAATCCTTGCATCCCCAAGTGGGATAAGGCCCACTTGGTCATGGTGTACAATCTTTTTAATGTGTTGTTGGATTCTGATTGCTAGAATTTTGTTGAGGATTTTTGCATCTATGTTCATCAGTGATATTGGCCTGTAGTTTTCTTTTTTTGTAGTATCTTTGTCAGGTTTTGGTACTAGGGTGATGGTGGCCTCATAGAATGAGTTTGGAAGTTTCCCTTCTTCTGCAATTTTCTGGAAGAGTTTGAGTAGGATAGGTGTTAACTCTTCTCGAAATTTTTGGTAGAATTCAGCTGTGAAGCCGTCTGGACCTGGGCTTTTGTTTGCTGGAAGATTTCTGATTACAGTTTCAATTTCCGTGCTTGTGATGGGTCTGTTAAGATTATCTATTTCTTCCTGGTTCAGTTTTGGAAAATTGTACTTTTCTAAGAATTTGTCCATTTCTTCCACGTTGTCCATTTTATTGGCATATAATTGCTGATAGTAGTCTCTTATGATCCTTTGTATTTCTGTGTTATCTGTTGTGATCTCTCCATTTTCATTTCTAATTTTATTGATTTGATTTTTCTCTCTTTGCTTCTTGATGAGTCTGGCTAATGGTCTGTCAATTTTATTTATCCTTTCAAAGAACCAGCTTTTGGCTTTGTTGATTTTTGCTATGGTCTCTTTTGTTTCTTTTGCATTTATTTCTGCCCTAATTTTTAAGATTTCTTTCCTTCTGCTAACTCTGGGGTTCTCCAATTCTTCCTTTTCTAGTTGCTTTAGGTGTAGAGGTAGGTTATTTATTTGACTTTTTTCTTGTTTCTTGAGGTATGCCTGTATTGCTATGAACTTTCCTCTTAGCACTGCTTTTATAGTGTCCCACAGGTTTTGGGTTGTTGTGTTTTCATTTTCATTAGTTTCTATGCATATTTTGATTTCTTTTTTGATTTCTTCTGTGATTTGTTGGTTATTCAGAAGCGTGTTGTTCAGCCTCCATATGTTGGAATTTTTAATAGTTTTTCTCCTGTAATTGAGATCTAATCTTAGTGCATTATGGTCAGAAAAGATGCTTGGAATGATTTCGATTTTTTTGAATTTATCAAGGTTATATTTATGGCCCAGGATGTGATCTATCCTGGAGAAGGTTCCATGAGCACTTGAGAAAAAGGTGAAATTCATTGTTTTGGGGTGAAATGTCCTATAGATATCAATTAGGTCTAACTGGTCTAATGTATCATTTAAAGTTTGCGTTTCTTTGTTAATTTTCTGTTTAGTTGATCTGTCCAAAGGTGTGAGTGGGGTATTAAAGTCTCCCACTATTATTGTGTTATTGTTAATTTCCACTTTCATACTTGTTAGCATTTGTCCTACATATTGCGGTGCTCCTATATTGGGTGCATATATATTTATAATTGTTATATCTTCTTCTTGGATTGATCCTTTGATCATTATGTAGTGGCCTTCTTTGTCTCTTTTCATAGCCTTTGTTTTAAAGTCTATTTTATCGGATATGAGTATGGCCACTCCTGCTTTCTTTTGGTCTCTATTTGCATGGAATATCTTTTTCCAACCCTTCACTTTCAGTCTGTATGTGTCCCTTGTTTTGAGGTGGGTCTTTTGTAAGCAGCATATAGAGGGTTCTTGTTTTTGTATCCATTCGGCCAGTCTTTGCCTTTTGGTTGGGGCATTCAATCCATTTATGTTTAAGGTAATTATTGATAAGTATGATCCCGTTGCCATTTACTTTATTATTTTGGGTTCGGGTTTATACTCCCTTTTTGTGTTTTCCTTCTAGAGAATATCCTTTAGAATTTGTTGGAGAGTTGGTTTGGTGGTGCTGTATTCTCTCAGCTTTTGCTTGTCTGTAAAGCTTTTGATTTCTCCTTCGTATTTGAATGAGATCCTTGCTGGGTATAGTAATCTGGGCTGTAGGTTATTTTCTTTCATCACTTTAAGTATGTCTTGCCATTCCCTCCTGGCCTGAAGAGTTTCTATTGAGAGATCAGCTGTTATCCTTATGGGAATCCCCTTGTGTGTTATTTGTTGTTTTTTCCTTGCTGCTTTTAATAGTTGTTCTTTGTGTTTGATCTTTGTTAATTTGATTAATATGTGTCTTGGGGTGTTTCGTTAGGCCAACAATTAATGAGGAAATGACTCCTGTCAACAACTACTTGAATGAACTTAAACATGGATCAACTCCCAGTTGAGTTTTAAGATAAATGCAGGCCTGGCCCACATCTTGGTTGAAGCCCTGTAAGAAATCAGAACCGAAGAAACCTGCTGAGCTGTGGTTGGAGTCTTGACTCACAGATAGTCTGAGATAACAATTGTTTGTTGCTTTAAGCCATTATACTTTGGGGTAATTTGTTATGCGGCAATACACAGAACTGTACAAAAAAGATCTTCACAACCAAGATAATCATGATGGTGTGATCACTCACCTAGAGCCAGACATCATGGAATGTGAAGTCAAGTGGGCCTTAGAAAGCATCATATGAACAAAGCTAATGGAGGTGATGGAATTGTAGTTGAGCTATTTCAAATCCTGAAAGATGATGCTGTGAAAGCGCTGCATTCAATATGCCAGCAAATTTGGAAAACTCAGCAGTGGCCACAGGACTGGAAAAGGTCAGTTTTCATTCCAATCCCAAAGAAAGGCAATGCCAAAGAATGCTCAAACTACCACAGAATTGTACTCATCTCACACACTAGTAAAGTAATGCTCAAAATTCTCCAAGCCAGGCTTCAGCAATACATGAACTGTGAACTTCCAGATGTTCAAGCTGGTTTTAGAAAAGGCAGAGGAACCAGAGATCAAATTGTCAACACCTGCTGGATCATGGAAAAAGCAAGAGAGTTCCAGAAAAACATCTATTTCTGCTTTACTGACTATGCCAAAGCCTTTGACTGTGTGGATCACAATAAACTGTGGAAAATTCTGAAAGAGATGGGAATACCAGACCACCTGACCTGCCTCTTGAGAAACCTATATGCAAGTCAGGAAGCAACAGTTAGAACTGGACATGGAACAACAGACTGGTTCCAAATAGGAAAAGAAGTACGTCAAGGCTGTATATTGTCACCCTGCTTATTTAACTTATATGCAGAGTCCATCATGAGAAAGGCTGGGCTGGAAAAACACAAGCTGGAATAAAGATTGCTGGGAGAAATATCAATAACCTCAGCTATGCAGATGACACCACCCTTATGGCAGAAAGTGAAGAAGAACTAAAAAGCCTCTTGATGAAAGTGAAAGAGGAGAGTGAAAAAGTTGGCTTAAAGCTCAACATTCAGAAAACTAAGATCATGGCATCTGGTCCCATCACTTCATGGCAAATAGATGGGGAAAGAGTGGAAGCAGTGTCAGACTTATTTTTGGGGGGCTCCAAAATCACTGCAGATGGTGATTGCAGTCATGAAATTAAAAGATGCTTACTCCTTGGAAGAAAAGTTATGACCAACCTAGACAGCATATTCAAAAGCAGAGATATTACTTTGCCAACAAAGGTCCATCTAGTCAAGGCTATGGTTTTTCCAGTGGTCATGTATGGATGTGAGAGCTGGACTGTGAAGAAAGCTGAGTGCAGAAGAATTGATGCTTTTGAAGTGTGGTGTTGGAGAAGACTCTTGAGATTCCCTTGGACTGCAAGGAGATCCAACCAGTCCATTCTAAAAGAGATCAGTCCTGGGTGTTCATTGGAAGGACTGATGCTGAATACTTTGGCCACCTCATGCGAAGAGTTGACCTATTGGAAAGGACCCTCATGCTGGGAAGGATTGGGGGCAGGAGGAGAAGGGGACGACAGAGGGTGAGATGGCTGGATGGCATCACCGACTTGATGGACATGAGTCTGAGTAAACTCTGGGAGTTGGTGGACAGGGAGGCCTGGCGTGCTGTGATTCATGGGGTCGCAAAGAGTCGGAGACAACTGAGCGACTGAACTAAACTGAACTGAATAGGTAACTAACTGTGACTTAACATTTTCTTTAGATCTACTAGTATACTCTACATGGCTTTCCTCTATACATGCTTTTCACAATCTTGAAAATGTCCCTTAAGCATATATCTGATATGTGGGTTACTCAGGGACATGAATTAGAGAATCTGCCATAAAATTCAATTATGTAAATGACAGTATAGACACAATAAAGAATGCCTTTTGATTAGGCATTTTATTGGTCATAAAGCAAATATATTTATAAGACTTTTGTTGAAACTGCTGGAGAAGTTACTTCTGAGAGATTCAGCAAGTAGAAACTGAATCTCACAATATTTTGGTGTTTAAAATGTGCTCCTTTCAACTTAGTGAACATATAAATGGCTTATATAGTATCCTTCTTAAGTTGTTGTACATATTGATTACACTAATTATGATGTACTAATCAATGGGAGGTTCCATGGTTATTCAAGATGAGGTTCACCATGGAGACCAGATTTGTGATTGACAAGGGGGAGGGCATTGGTGGAAGGATGGAATGGGAGGTTGGGGTTAGCAGATATAAGCTTTTATATGTAGAAGGGATAAACAACAAGGTCCTACTGTGTAGCACAGGGAACTGTACTCAATATCCTTCGATAAATCACAATGGAAAAGAATATGGGATACATGTATATGTATGGCTGAGTCCCTTTGCTGTTCACCTGAAACTATCACAACATTGTTAATTGGCTATAACCCCAAACAAAATAAACAGTTAAAATATGCCTTCTACTTCCTTTGCCCAGGAATGCTGATTTACACCTGAGATAATATCTAGTTTTTTGACTCCTGCTGCTGCTCAGTCGCTTCAGTCGTGTCCGACTCTGTGCGACCCGATAGACGGCAGCCCACTAGGCTCCTGTCTCTGGGATTCTCCAGGCAACAGTACTGGAGTGGGTTGCCATTTCCTTCTCCAATGCATGAAAGTGAAAAGTGAAAGTGAAGTCACTCAGTTGTGTCCCGACTGTTTGCGACCCCATGGACTGCAGCCTACCAGGCTTCTCCATCCATGGGATTTTCCAGGCAAGAGCACTGGAGTGGGGTGCCATTGCCTTCTCTGAACTATGAAGGCAGAACACATTTGTTATAGAATACCTGAAATGTGCAAGAAAGTGCAAAGAAGAAAACAAAGCTGATATTTTGTGGTATTTGTCGTTCTGTTCCTCATATATTTGAATGTTTATAATAAAATTGAAATTATAAAATAAAAAAAATATGTATATTATAAAGTATACAAAAATGAATTTATTTATATGTATAACTTTGTTATACAGAAGAAATTAATACAACATTATAAATCAACTATGCTTCGATTAAAAAAAATAAGAAAAAAAGATGAGGTTCACAAACATATCTACAGATACAGAGATTTGTTCACAGTAAAATGCTAGTTGGAAAAGGCAGATTGCAGTTTTGCTATCATAAACACCACAGTGATGAACATCTTTGTAGCAGGAGGCCAATGTCTCAGCTCAAAGACAGATTCAGAGGAAGAATTCTTTCTTCCTCAGCCTTTTATTCTATTCAGGATGTTAATTTCATCCAGAAACACCCCCAGACACACCAATAAATAATGTTTAATAAAATATCTGAGCACCCTGGGGTTCCACCAAGTTGACACATGAAAAAATGAGCCATCAGGGTGATTATTTACTTAGAATGAATTCCTGGAAGTGAAATTACAGGGTCCAATATGCCACTTTTTAAGGGTTGTGTCTCAGTTTAACCCTTTTCTGAGCATTCCCGGTGACCATGATAATGGATTTTATCCTCATCCCGTGTCTGCTAGTCTTTCTTGGTGGCTCAATGATAAAGAATCTGCCTGCCATTCAGGAGACCCCAGCTTGATCCATGGTTCAGGAAGATCCCCTGGAGAAGGAAATGGCAACCCACTCCAGTATTCTTGCCTGGAGAATCCCATGGACAGAGGAGCCTGCTGGGCAACAGTCCAGTGGGATTGCCAAAGAGTCCATAGGACTGAGCGACTAACACTTTCGCCTTTTTCAGGGTCTGCCTGAACCTTTGCACATCACTAATGCAGACTCCGTAGGAGGGTCTCAGGACACCTCTGGTCTCCAGGCTCCCTACCCTCCTTCCTAATGGAGAGGTTGACTGACCAAGCCTCCATCGTTCCTGCTCCTCTGCTAAGTCCACTGCTGGACAGTGCTTTTTTTTTTTTCCCTAACATTAGATTGATGACAGGTTCTGCGTAGAATATATGTTTACCAGAGATGATTCTTTGGTTAAAATCCACACAATTTTCCCTGAGTGTGTGTTAAACAGAACACAACTGTTTATATTCAGAGGGAAACTAACCTGACTTTATCTGTAACTTAATTACCAAGAAGTCCCATGTGTGGTCTGCAGAGCTGCATAAATTAATAATGCTGTAATTGCAGAGTTCACCTACCGGGATCCTTGCTGCGCCTTTCTCCCAAGAACCTGGTGAGCAAACAGGCTTTGCATTAACATACATTCTCTGAGTGGACTTTCTTTTTTCTCCCCGAGGCATTTCCTACCTCCTCCCTGCTCCCAATCCGCTCGCCCCCCCTTTTTTTATTGTTCCTTTTATTCTCCTTGGAAGCCGTCGCTGGCATCCTTATAGCTACTGTTTCTCCTCTGGGTGCCTGTTGAAATACCCCACTAACATTTCTCCATTATAATGCGAGCCGTCAACAGCACAATGTCTTATTGGCCTGCCTTTACAGGATGCAGTGCAGAGCCATTCCATTACTCTGGCGTCCATCAGGATCGTAAGCCACAAATCTTTCTCAGTGCAGCTCCAGACGGGGCCGCCTTTGGGCTGGAAGGCAGGGAGCGGCAGAAATGTTTCCCCAGGGTGGCGAGAACTCACACCGGGGTCCTCGGTTTTCTTCCGCGTGGGCTCTTTGAAAATGAGTCACTGCCTCGATTTTAACGAGAGGCGGTGATTCGTAGGAAGGGAAATTTTCTTTGGCGAAATGATTTAGTCGAAGAGATTGCCCAAGCCCATTAGGGAAAGGATTCCAATCTGTGCTTAATTTTCTTTGGAGGATTTACTAATGATTGGTGGGAGCCCCAGCTCTTATTTATTACTTACTTTTCTTGATAATGAAAAAGAGACCATATGTTGGGTGTGCTCCTTGCTGATAAACTCAGTTGCAGTAATGACTGGCAAGTATGTATATTTTGTACCCTGTGCTGTTACAAGGGAAATCCTAAACTCTATTTAAGAAAGTTGCAGCCTTTGAAGCTAGTACCACTTGGCCTTCGAGGTTTATGCTAATATCAGCTAAACATGTGAGGTGTTAAGTGTTTTATTATGTTTTAGAAGAATTTTGAACATTTCTTACCTCACTAGGAACATCAAAATAAATTCCAGATGGGTTAAAGAGTTAAATATTGAAAAAATCTTAACTGTTAGAAAATCTGGAAGAAAATAGATGTGAATATTTATCCAATCTCCCAGAGGGGAGAATTTTCTAAGCTTAGAATTGATGGAATAAATCACCAAGGATGCGATAGATAGATCTGACTACATAAAAATTTAAAACCTTTATACAACCAAAAAAAAAAATCACCAAGATTAAAAAGCCATCAATAAAACTGAGATAATGTTGCAGGAAGTTTAACAAACAGTAAGGTTTTAATAAATATAAAACTCACATAAATTTGGAAATACAAATACTAGGACCCTAGCAGATATGCAGAGAAGAACATAAATAGGTCAAAGACAAATATGAACCATGCTGATGAATAATTGCGGATTTTTTTTAAGCTTTCCTAAGTAACCAAATAAATGTAAATAAAAGTATAGTGAGGGATTATTTCTTCTTTCAAAATTTCTCTGTCAAATTATCTGTTATCTAAAATGAAATAATAAAACCTAGTGTTGAGGAAGGTGTAGTAAGATGATTGATTCAATCATTCATTCCTTCAATCAATCAATCATTCATTGATTTGGAGAAAGTGAACAGATAACTTTCACGTTAAAAAAGTCCTTCAAAATAAAACCACATTAAAAACGATTTTAAATCATGAAACTTTAGAGTGGTTTAAAAATGTTCTTAAGTAAAATTTTTTTCTTTTAATCTTTTCTTGAAAGAAAAGTGAAGTCGCTCGGTCGTGTCCGACTCTTTGCGATCCCATGGACTGTAGCTTACCATGCTCCTCTGTCCATGGGATTTTCCAGTCAAGAGTACTGGAGTAGGGTGCCATTTCCTTCTCCAGAGGATCTTCCTGACCCAGGGATCGAACCCAGGTGTCCCGCACTGTAAGCAAGACGCTTTCCCGTCTCAGCCACCTCTTTTCTAGGTTTTCTAAATTTTCGATAATAATCACGTATTACTTTTAATCTGAGGTTAATCCAAGCCAGAGTCAGCTGTGTGGTGCCCCAGAGGCCCCAGCCACCTCCTTTTTTTTTTGTGTGTGTGTGTGTGTTTTTGTTTTGTTTTCATTGTTTGTTTGTTTTTTCTTTTCTGCTACTGCTAGTTGTCTTAATGAGCAGATTCGGTTTTCTCTTTCTTGGAATCCTAGCCCTGAACATTTACACGTGGTCCCATAACCTCCTTTCCTGCCATTAGTTTGTCACTCTTCTCTGACAAATCTAAGTCCTTGTATCACCTACCGCCTTGGCCAATATTCTCTCCTTCCAATCTGAGTGCTTTTCCCATAAGCAAAAGGGAAAGTGTTCATCTCTCAGCCATGTCTGACTCTTCCCAACCCCATGAACTGTAGCCCGCCAGTCTCTTCTGCCCATGGGATTCTGGAGTGGGTTGCCATGCCCTTCTCCGGGATCTTCCCGAACGAGGGATGGAACCTGGGTCTCCTGCACTGCAGGTGGTTCTTTACTGTCTGAGCCACCAGGGAAGCCCATTATCCTACCTTTAACCACAGCTTCTTTCTCTATGAACTTTCTCACTTTTACTGTGAATGCTTATTCTCTCTGAGCCTCAGTTTCCTCTTCTACTAATTGGGCACAATAATAATATCTACTATACAGAGTAATTTACATTACCCTGAGAATTTACTTAAATGACAAAATGGAAGGAAACCTTCTTTGCAAGCCCTACTGCTCTAGGCCAATATCATTGCTGTTCTGAATGCTCTTGTTTACCCCATTTGTATTCAAATCTTGGAATTGTAATCAGAGATATTTTCTATCTGGACTCCGGATGAACTATCTCCTCTGCACACCCAGCCTCCATTGGAAGGAAGGCCACCTGGCCTCGGTCTTCATTTGGGAGAGCCTGGAGAGAAGAAGGTCTTTGCAACTCTGGGGAGAGCTTGATTCAATGTTCTGTGTCCCAGAGCTGCCTCTGCTGGTGTGGACGGAGGAAGATGGGGCAGGACCAGAGCACTTGTAGAGGAGAATGGTGATTCCCAGGCCCCAGGGCAGGAGGGTGGAGGGTTCTACCTTTGCTTCTTAGTCTCCTTACTTGTCCTACGTCAGAAGAACCTCATCAGTTCATCTTCTCATGGAGTGATGGATTGGTGGATTGCTCTTCACTGAGTGCCCACCCCGATTCATCAGGCATTCTCTAGTGCCGGGTGCTGAGCTCAGAGATCAGGAAGGCAGGCCTGATCATCAGGAACCTACAGCCCAAGGGAGGAGCCCTGACCTGTTAACAGACGGTCCCCATCAATGTGGCCTAGGTTCTAACATGCATGCGGTTAAGAGCACAGAAGAGCTGGTTGCTACGTTTGTCTAGGATATGGGAAGGGGCAGAGACAGGGTAGATGGCTTTATAGAGGAAGAAGCCTTTGGCATGAGCTCTGAAAGGTGCAGAGTATTCTTCTGGATAAAGAGGTGAGTTAGACCTGTATCACTTCCATATCCTGCATGGGAGCAACTTAAATGTCCATCAACAGAGGAATGGATAAAGAAGATATGGCACATGTATACGATGGACTATTTGTTGTTCAGTCGCTCAGTCGTGTCCGACTCTTTGTGACCCCATGGACTGCAGCACACCAGGCTTCCCTGACCTTCACCATCTCCCAGAGTTTGCTCAAACTCATGTCCATCGAGTCGGGGATGCCATCCAAACATCTCATCCTCTGTCGTCCCCTTCTCCGCCTGCCTTCAATCTTTCCCAGCATCAGAATCTTTTCCAATGAGTCAGCTCTTCATATCAGGTATTACTCAGCCATAAAATGAAATGAAACTGTGCCATTTGCAGAGACGTGAATGGACCTAGAGACTGTCATACACAGTGTAGTAAGTCAGAAAGGGAAAAACAAATATTGTATATCAATGCATGTATGTGGAATCTAGAAAAATGGTATGGATGAACCTATTTGCAAAGCGGAAATAGAGACACAGGTGTAGAGAACAAACATATGGACGTCAAGGGGGTGGGGACAGGATGAACTGGGCAATTGGGATTGATGTATGTATGCTGTGCATGCCAAGTTGCTCAGTCGTGTCCGACTCTTTGTGACCTTATGGACAGTAGCCCGCCAGGACGCTCGGTCCTTGGGAGTCTCCAGGCAAGAATGCTGGAGTGGGTTACCATGCCCTCCTCTAGGAGATCTTCCCTACCCAGGGATTAAACCTGTGTCTCTTACATCTCATGCATTGGCAGGGGGGTTCTTTACCACTGGTGCCACCTGGGAAGATGTGAAGATATGTGAAGTAGGTGGCTGGTGAGGGCCTACTGTCTAGCCCTCATGGGGAAAAACATAAGGTACAGTCTGTACCTAAGTTAACCTTAAAAACGCATTCCGGTATACATTAGGTGCAGACACTGTTTGATTCCACTTATACGAGTTACCCAGAGTAGTCAAATTTATTGAGTCAGAGGTCCATTAGTAGACGCCAGGGGCTGAGGGCTGGGGAGGAGGGTTGGGGACTTAGTGTTTAATGGAGACAGTTTCAATTTAGGAGGGTGAAAACTTTGGGAGAAGGTAATGATGGTGAGAGAAGCACAACAATGTGACTACACTTCCTGTTACTGGACTGGACTGTTAAGTCTAGTTAAAATAGTATGTTTTATATTATGTGACTTTTACCACAATAAAAAACAGAAAATAAAAATTCTTTTAAAAACTTTAAAAAGAAAAAAAAAAAGGGGAGGTGACAGAGAGATATTCCATTCGGTGGGGAAAGCACACCAAGCCCTGCAGGAGGGGGACTACAGCATTAGATGATGCTGAGGACTCAGTGTGTCTGCAAGAAATGAGCTTGAGGTTGCAGAGGGTGGGGTTGGCAGGGGCTGGCCACTGGGGACCATGTTCATCTTGAAACTATAAGCCCACAATCTGTTGTTCAAAAACCTCGGGGCCAGATGTGCTGTTGGAGTTAGAATTTTCTGGGTTTTGGAGTGTCGTATGGTAATTACATTGCAGAAATCACACATATTCCCAGGGGCAGTGCCCTGGGATAATCGTACTCGTTATTTTAACACTGAATAGTCACACCCAAGAAAGAAAGAAAATAGGTTGAGTTTTGCTGCCAAATATGTATGAATAAACTTTGAATTTCAGAGATGACTGAATTTTGAAATCAAGGATAAGAAGGGTAGTAGGTTTGTTTGTTTGTTTAAATACTGAGGGCAATAGGTGGCCATTGAAAGACTCTGCAGGCTTTCCAAGTGGTGCAAAGAATCTGCCTGCCAGTGCAGAAGATGTAAGAGACACAGTTTCTGTCTCTGAGTCAGGAAGACCCCCTGGAAAAGGAAATGACAACCCACTCCAGTATTCTTGCTTGGAGAATCCTGGGGACCGAGGAACCTGGTGGTCTACAGTCCACGGGATCACCAAGAGTGGGACACGACTGAGTGACTGACCAACCTGAAGGCATGCCAAATACTCTGCACAGGTCAGTGTTATAATCTTAATAATTGGATGACAGGGAAATGTGCATACAGCCTCTGTAGAGGGTGAGCTGGAAGGGAGGCTGAGGGAATCTGATTTTCCCCAGCACTCTTCTCCTGACCCTGCTGCTCTCTTTGAACCTCCTCTCGTCACTTCCCTCTATCCCTTCCTGGTGCTCTCTGTCCAGGACATCTGTGTCTCAAACCAGGGGGTCGACTTCTCATGTGCTGGTCCTCCCTCCTGGCGCTGGGGTGGGGGTGGGAGGCTGTGAGTCTCCATTCCTCTTAAGTCCCATTTGCTCCACAGTCATCCCCTGCTTATACAGGAAGTCCCTGTCCTTTCTTCCTCAGAGTTCACACTTGTCTTTCATCTGCCAGTCATCTTCCTTTAGCATCCAGAACTTCAGCATCCCATAAAAGAGCTATGAGGTCATTTATAGGTGAGGAAGCAGTGTTCTAGAGCAGGGTGGGACAGAGCAAGTTGGCCATCCAAGATGGTTCTAGAGCCCAGAGACTATGGCCTGAATGCGTGTGTCCCTTCAAAATCCACATGTTGAAGCCTAGTCTCCAACGGGATGGTATTTGGAGGTGGGGTCTTTGAGAGGTAATTATGTCCTGGGGGTGGAGCCCTCATGAATGGGATTAGGGCCCTTTATAAGAAGAGACACAAGAGAGAGGATTATCCCCTCTGCCTTGTGAGGAAGACAGCCATCTGCAAACTAGGACGTGGATTCTCACCAGAAGGACCATGCTGGTACCCTGATCTCAGACTTCCAGCTTCTATAACTGTGAGAAGTAATGCCTGCTGTTTAAGCCATAAGCCTATGGCAGTTGATGATAGCAACCTGAACTCACAGCACCCCAGGCCTCCTTGACCCTCTCCTAAAGTCTCTCTCTACACTGCGCTGTTCATGAGCTGTGCCTTTCTAGGCTGCCTTTCCACTTTGATGCTTTGCTCTTTTGATGATTTTGCTTTTCCTTTTGATGATTTCCTTTTTTCCTTTTTGGGTAATCTGATGTCTATGTTGGGTGCTTTTGTTTTTATTTTTTCCTTCATGATACCTGACAAGATGCCAAAAAAAAAGATGGTTTAGATTCTAGGCTAACCTTTTTATACTTGATCTTTCTAGCATTTGTTAGCTGGAGTCACTATTTCATTCTTATCCAATGACATTTCTGATATGCAACAGTATGCTGCTGCTGCTGAGTCACTTCAGTCATGTCCGACTCTGTGCAACCCCATAGACAGCAGCCCACCAGGCTCCTCTGTCCACAGGATTCTCCGGGCAAGAATACTGGAGTGGGTTGAC